>NC_141254.1:1082500-1217500 GCF_054856555.1 Leptonotus elevatus
ACACTCTGAGGACTGTATTTTCTATTGATTGTTTCATTGTGAAAAATAGACGTCACCAATTTACACAAACCACTAGTGCTGACGGATTATTTATTTTTGAAATGGCAAATAAAATGTGTTTGCATTCACAATACTTTAACCTATTCATTGTTCTTTATGTACTGTAACTGTGTAAATGCACAGGTACAGTCGTGTTACTAAGAATTTAATTTTATATGTATTTTTCTCTTCATGTGTACCAGGTTTCAACTGAAGCACAACCTGAAGACATAGCTAAAGACATAGCTGTCACAGACCAAGTTGACCAGGTGACAAGATTTCTTTTTGAATGTTGATGTTGAAATACATTTTTCAGAAGCAAGACGTTGCACAATTTATAAAAAAAAAAAGATCTTGTCGCACGAATGGCTCATGCAATAGGTGAATTGCAAAGACATGCAACAAATGAATATTGGATTGTATACTTTAGTCTGATTTTGACCAATCAGAGACTACCTTAATTGCACATCACCATACGAGAACCGTATCGAGGGGCATTACTAACAAAAAATAACTTAATTGGATAAGATTAGATCACAATGAGCATGCTTATTTTTCCGCATTAACGTGTATTTTTTTTTCATTGGATTATAAAAATATATAGATATAGATAGATCTTTTTTTTTAGGTCCATGTCGAAATAATCTCCATCACTGTATAAAACACCCATGTCGCATGTTTTGTCAATACTGTGCAGCCCTCGCAGGTGCATAGTCCTCACAATGTCGTAGTTGTGAATAACTGACACTCTGAGGACAGTGTATTTACACACTGCGAATGTAAAATAAGTTTTCAGGGCTTGGAGTTACACATACAGTCCTCATAATTCATACTCTGGTCAGGTATGGACACTCTGAGGACTGTGTATTTTCTATTAATTGTTTCATTGTGAAAAATAGACATCACCAATTTACACTAACCATTAGTGCTGACGGATTATTTATTTTTGAAATGGCAAATAAAATGTGTTTGCATTCACAATACTTTAACCTATTCATTGTTCTGTATGTACTGTAACTGTGTAAATGCACAGGTACAGACTTGTCTGTTACTAAGAATTGAATTTTATATGTATTTTTCTCTTCATGTGTACCAGGTTTCAACTGAAGCACAACCTGAAGACATAACTGAAGACGTAGCTGTCACAGACCAAGTTGACCAGGTGACGAGATTTCTTTTTGAATGTTGACGTTGAAATACATTTTTCAGAAGCAAGACGTTGGCACAATATATAAAAAAATATCTTGTCGCACGAATGGCTCATGCAATATGTGTATTGCAAAGACAAGCAACAAATGAATATTGGATTGTATACTTTAGTCTGACTTTGACCAATCAGAGACTACCTTAATTGCGCATCGCCATACGAGAAACGTATCGAGGGGCATTACTAACAAAAAATAACTTAATTGGATAAGATTAGATCACAATGAGCATGTTTATTTTTCCGGATTATCGTGTATTTTTTTTCATTGGATTATAAAAATATATAGCTATAGATAGATCCTTTTTTTTTAGGTCCATGTTCAATGTCGAAATAATCTCCATTACTGTATAAAACACCCATGTCGCATGTTTTGTCAATACTGTGCAGCCCTCACAGATACTTAGTCCTCACAATGTTATAGTTGTGAATAACTGACACTGAGGACAGTGTATTCATACACCGTGACTGTAAAATAAGTTTTGAGGGCTTGGAGTTATTATACAATTCATACTCTGGTCAGGTATGGATTCTCTGAGGACTGTGTATTTTCTTGTTTTTGTTTCATTGTGAAAAATAGACGTCACCAATTTACACAAACCTGTAGTGCAGAAGGATTTATTTATTTATTTTTGTAATGGCAAATAAAATGAGTTTGCATTTACAATACTTTAACCTATTAATTGTTCTGTATGTACTGTAACTGTGTAAATGCACAGGTACAGTCGTGTTACTAAGAATTGAATTTTATATGTATTTTTCTCTTCATGTGTACCAGGTTTCAACTGAAGCACAACCTGAAGACATAGCTGAAGACGTAGCTGTCACAGACCAAGTTGACCAGGTGACGAGATTTCTTTTTGAATATTGATGTTGAAATCAGTTTTCAGAAGCAAGACGTTAGGAGTGAAGAGTGTAGAGTAGATGCTAGGGCTGAACTATATAACTAACAAATATAATCACAACAATTTTTTATGCAATGTGTATTGCCAAGACGTTCAAAATATTGTATCCAACAATAAGCTTGTATGGGACTAAAATTCCTACAAGTCAACATTAAAAATATCTCAAATTGAAGATTTGTTGGCAGTTTGGTGATTTGGATTATGCACTGTAGTGATCTTTTGTTCCCATTAATTTATTTATGGTGGATTTTAGAGGTGAACTCTTTATCAATTTTATTTTATTTTTTTAAACAGAAGTGTAAACATCAGGTAGTTAATTTACTTGTATCAAGCTTGGATAAATGTGCTTTATGTTTTGGACCTTTCGCTGCACTAGAATGGACTGGCATGATGGGTATTTTATCTTCTGTGTTATTTGTATCTGCAATGGATCTTTGTTTCACGCAACCAGAATTAATAGTGCAGGCATTTTCATTGAATGAATATAATTTAGTCAAGAGGATAAATTATGACCCATGTTTATACCTTTATCTTTAGTTGCAAGCAGCTAAATGTTGAGCAATTGTCTCAATCTTAACGACTGTCTGACTCGGTAAAATAGAAAAGTCTACTGTAACTGAAGGACTGTATCACACAATATCTGTTTTAGGGGCAATGCCATAGATTAAGCATATTAACTATCCCTCTTGTTAAATGCTTCATCTCATCTTTCGAATAAATGTGACTAGATTTATAATAATCTTTAGTATGTGCACAAACTTTAGGTTCTAAATGCTTTTCTAGTTTGCTCCAGCATCTGGCACATATCCCGTTTAAAAAAAATGCAAAACTGCTTGATGATGAAGACCTTTGGTAAATTAACTTTAGCACATTAGCCCATCAATGGCGGGAGCTACTTCTGCCGCGAGCGCTCGACACTTTTCTCAAGCTTCTACTTCGAGTGTAACATCACTAAGTAACAGCGAAGTAAAGCTAGTAAATATTTATGACCACCCGCCAAAATGAATTTTAACCCGCATATGGCAGGTTAATTTTAGAGCCACTGTATATATGCATAAGTATGTGTGCATCTACTGTATATATGGATATCATTGCTGTCCTGTGAAAAACACGTTTCCATTTTTAGGTCGCGGGCTGCTCTCCGGTAGCTCCTATGGTGGAAGTGTTTTTCACAGAACAGCGACAATATGTGTATGTATGTATGTATGTAATAATTGTTTTCGTTTAAAAAATTAGGTTGCTGATGTATCCAGTTCAAGTGAGGATTCGTTAGCAGAGGAATATGTTCCAGATTCTCACAGTACTTCGGACACTTCCTACATTGAACCTGTTTCAGAAATTCAGAAATCCGAAGGTATTTCAGGAATGAGCTATGAGAAAACTGCTCATCCTTTAAGATGAGAGGTAGTCATGTTTTAAAGAATAAAATGTTCAATGTTCACTGACTCTTTTGCATCTGGTTTCATGTCGAGCTTATCCATTACAAAGCTGTGTTTGACCTAGATAACCTGTTCACATAAGAAGCAGTTTTATTAACATACCAGTTTCAGTCTGTCCTAAAATTGTAAGTTGTAACATGAGCACCATGTTAAAACTTACAATTTTAGGACAGATCAGGTATGACTTTGCATTTCACAGTATTGTTATGTACAACAATGTGTCCTTATATCAGGTAAGTCATTACACATCAATGCCATTTTAGTTTGTGTAAAGTCAGAATGCCAGAACTTTCAAATCACTTCAGTGACATGGTTGCTGTGTGTTGTGTAAACTTTGTCCTTGTAATGTGAGTTGGTCCTCATAATTACCATTTTTGCAATGGGCGTGGCTTATTTAGGTCATTATCTATGTCCTCACAATTACGGATTTTTTCAGGTTTTTCTTTTTTTCATGTGTTGAGTTTTTTCAAGTTTTGAAGTGAAATTCTCCTGGACAACCCCAAAAAAAATTTTTGGGTGCAAGTCCCATCTCTCTGGCATTAGCAGAAAGGGGTGTCCCTGTAATACACAATTAAACCGGTTTGGAAAAAATGTCCTCATAATACACAGAGGCAAGTATGTGTGTGTGTGTGTGTGTGTGTGTGTGTGTGTGTGTGTGTGAGAGATATTTATGTGTGTGCGTGTGTGTGTTTTTTTCTTACATCGATTGCTATGTGTATTAAGAACACAATAGTTAACATTATTATGATTATATATTAATTTATCATTAGCAGAAACATCAACTGTTAAGGCCACTAGTGGAGGAAGTATTGAAGGACTGGGTGTCTCCAGTCATGGTGGTGAGGAGGTGGTGCCGTTCTCGGAGGAGAAGGATGAGAAGGAGGGGGAATGTGTGTTTGCCTCATTGAAGAAGGAACCAAATGAAGCAGGAGCTACTCGTAAGCAGACTTGTACAGATTGTGTTGGGCTGTTGTACTGGGTCGGCAATTGTTCTGTATTATGCGTAAAAATAACTGTTACACAATAATTTTATGTTTATGTTCCAAGTACAATAAAACGGAATTGGAAGTGGACTGTGAGTCATTAATTTTGTGGAGCTACTCAGGATGGGATATGGATGTTTTTTTACTCAATATTTTTGATTTGATAAAGCTTTTGCTTTTCCATATCCTCTTCTTTTTTTTAAATACTGCTGTTATTGGTTAATTGTTGTATGCTTTGTTCATTGCGTGTTCAGTTTTGAAGATTTTGTCATGGTTATCTAGTTGACATTCTGTAAATTGACAGGAGTTGGACATTTTTTTTACATTTGGCATTATAATTTTTGGGGTTTGACTGCCTTATTTTTGCATGGATATCTGCACCACTTGGTTTACAGAAAGTTTCTGGATTTTGTTTCCTAAGCTTCTAAATAACCAATTTCTGATGTTAAAGTTATTGAAAAGTAGTTCACATTTTAGTATCTGTGTGAATGTCACCTATAGGCTAGGATTATTATTCTTTTTTTTTTTTAGTTTCACCTAAAACCTATTAAAAAATCCCATACCGTTCACCTAAACCGAACACTTCAGAATCCAGCCAGAGTCGTGAGGCCGTCAGGAGACCCGAGGAAGGACCAAAGAAAAGAAAGGAAAGTGAAATCCAGCGCCGACCAGACACCACCCACCACCCACCGGGCCACCAACCAGAGTCCTTCACCAACCCCAGAAACATCTAAATTCCAACAAATCAGGGAGACCTCAAGAGACTAAAGGAGAGACTGAGGAAAGGAAGGAAGGACAGACAAAGCAGAGTGAGATCCACAGACACCAGCCTCCACCGATTCAACGACCAGAGGAAGAATCAGATTGTGTCTGAGTTTCGATAGATGCTGGTGTGGTGGATCTGGCATGCATGAAAATCTTCACCAAAGAGGGGAGCCGTCGACCCTGCCAGGACAGAGCAAGCGCAACACCTCAGGGCTTCCCAGGCCACGGCAGGGACAACCCCCGAGCCCCGCAGGGGCCACCGGCCGGAGAGCAAACCCAGGAGCAGGAGCGCCCCCCCCCCCCCCCCCACATATATATATATATATATATATATATATATATATATATATATATATATATATAAATAAATAATCAGGACAGGGCTTGGAAAAAATAATGGGAAAAAAATTATCAGATATGTTTGTGTTGCCAATGTGTATGGAAAACTCCCTGCCCCCAGGCTTGTGATTGGGGAATTGTTCATGAGTTCATGAAAGGCAAAAGAACAGTACACAAAGCGCACTGGTGTTACAGTCCAGGAATGTGGAGTGTTCCTGTCTGACAGCGGCCTGCTTGGTGGTTCCCCAGATGGGATGGTATCTGATGACTGCATCATTGAGGTAAAATGTCCTTATGCAGCCAGAAAGAAGACCATAACTCAGGCAGCAGAGGCAAAGGACTTTTTTCTCAAATTGGATGAAGATATTGGCTTAATGAAACTAAAGCAGACCTTCAACTACTGGTATCAGATTCAGGGAAAGCTGTCCCTGACAGGAGCTGGCACATGTCACCTGGTGGTATGGACTCCTCTGGATTTTGTAATCTTGCCCATCCATAAGGATCCAGGTTGGGCTAATAGCATTACTGTTTTAAAAACATTTTACAATGATTATCTCCTGCCCCACATTCTATCAGATGGTAAGTGAAAATTGTATCGACCATGCAATATGTACCCGTTTTCGAGAAGAATTTTCATTCTGAATGTTGAAGCCTGCTGAAACATCCTGGAATTAAATTTTACTTTTAAGATGTAGCAACATCTGTGCATTTGTAGCAGTTAAACTGCTGTTTTGTGTTATGTTTTATTTATTATTTAATTTAAGAAGCAGTAACGAGGAAACAAAGTTGTTGTAGTGAGTGGGAGTGACATAACCAGTGTGAAGTTGTTGTTTTTTAAATCTAGTTCAACTGATGGTGAACTGAACACAAGTGTTTTGATAATATAATGTTTTTACAGACAAACACAGACCTTAAAAAAGAGAATTCCACATTTATTTCTAAACATTTCATTTTAGGAAAATGTATTATCGAAGAAAAAATAACCATCAATACGTTTCATATAGACAGGAAATTCATGCTATATCACAGAGGATGGGTGTCTGTAAATTTGTGAGACAAATGCCAACTTTCAATATCTTGTTGGCATGCTTTTTATGCTGGTATGGAATATAGGACAAAATGTGAAATGTTTTCAGACACTGAATGGAACGCTCCACATGAACTCTGGCACAGGCAACAAGTCTGTTGTGGTTAACTTCCTCCATTGTGAACTGTCGGTTGACAAGGAATGTTGGGATGTTCAAAGAGACACCTGAAGGCAGAATGTCACCAATGGTGAAGCCTGCCTTCTAGCTGTTCAAGTATTCCACAGTCTGCTATTATTGCTTTGTCTGATGTGCTTCCACCATATAGGTCACTAGCAAAGGTTATTACTCCATTAGGTGCTATTCCATTCAGAACTTTAAGCGTAGTACATCCTTTGTAATGACTGTATAGATGACTTTGGGTGTCCAAATTTTCTGTTTGAGACGGCCACTTCAGTACGGTCTAGCACAATCCGACAATTGGGAAATGGCTGGAAGCAATATGGCAGGGAGGTTTGGTTCTTGGATCTGGTGGGGATTTTTTTTCCCATTATGCCAACATACAAATGGTCATACAGGGCACTGGAGATGGTGATGAAGATGTTGGTGACTGTGGCAGGAGAGCAATTAAATCTTGTAGAAAGGTCTAGGACACCATAATTCACCCGGAGCTTCATCAAAGTCAATAGCAACTGATAAATTTTGGACATTCCAATCGAAGTAATACTGGAGATCAAATTTAGAAAGCAGCGCCTCCAAAAAGAAGACTGTGGCAGCATCTGGCTGGCCAGTGTAATAGTTAATTCTATCAGGGGAGGAGGAGATTTGACTAAATGAAAATGTTTGTTTTTGTTTTTCCAATTGTTTGTTTAGTTTGTCATTTTATTTTCTGAGCATTTCATTGTCAATTTCAAGCACCACAACAGTCGAACATGTTTGCTTTTGTTTGTCTAATTCTTCCTTCAGTTTGTCAATTTGTTTTTTGAACCTTTCATTCTCAATTTTGCGTTGTCTTTTGAGCAGTGTCAAGGTGACTTGGACCTGGTTCAGCTCTTTCTTCATCCTCTAGGGTAGCATGTAGCCTTTTCCTTTTACGTTTGGTCGGATGGTAGATGTGGTTGTGGAAGGTTTTTCCCTCATTCCAGGCAAACCGTGTCGGCGGCCCAGCTGCTTTTCCATGAAGAAAATGCCATCCACAGACCCTTGTGTTCTGGTTTGGGGTGAAATTTTTATGCCTAGAAAAAAATAAAGAACATTACTTAAAATAAATAAGTGGCTCTCAACAACATTGAAGTAGGTTCTGCAAGTTCAGAACCAACTTGCTGTTTTTGCATTCCCCATTAAAATGTAATGATTTTCTATACAGCACAGATTCTGCAATCCTTATTAGTGCAGGAGATATTGCAGTGGATCAAGCTCCAAAGGTTTAAATATCTGTCTGCTGATTTCCCCTCATCCCCAACAAAAACAACAATTTGCGACTTTATATTTATAAATAGTAACTTTAACCTGGTAAATAATGACTTTATTCTCAGAAATAATGACTTGAATACTGTAGTCACTTATTTAATCTTGATAATACTGTGATGGCTTTATTCATGTAAATATACTTTGATATTGGTAAATCATTACATCATCTTGTAAAACTGCTCATTAAAAACTTACATATTGTAAATAATAACTTAAATCTTTTACATTACGATTTTAATCTCCTAAATGCTAACTTTTGTTTTCCTAAATTATGACTTTATTTTTGTATAATAACGTTATTTTCATATATAACTTTATACTCTTAGATATGACTTTACAATCATAATTGTTCTTACTTTATTCTCGTAAATGATTACATTAATCTCTTACATCTGTGATTTTTTTTTTTCCCTTAATGTGGTCCCAACACTTTTTCATCATTATGAACAAGTATCGTTATCTTATCTACGGTAACGTTTAGCACCAATACTAGCAAGCTATAGCTACTAGCTAGCTCCTGACGCTAGCCTACATTTAAAAGTAGTTATCATGAAAAGAGAGGTTCATTTTACCTTATCGGTGTCAGCCATCTCCTCTTCTTCTTTTCATCCAGAGGAAATTGGTAGTAAGATACCATTTTATTGACATTGTTTCTGTTATTACAACACGGGACACAGCACTGCACCATTATATCGGGAATTGGTTTGGACACGGAAGTGACGTGTTCGGCCATGATGACATAGCCACTAGCCATCCCCATAGAAGGGTGGTAAAAAGTGGCAGTACAGGTCGGATATTTTGGGACCCTTTTACAGTAAACACAAAAAACACATAATTTACCTAACTGAAATTAACCATAATACATGGTAGAAACTTGGTTCATGTGTGCATAAATAATACAAAGATAGCAGCAGTGGGAAGATGAAGGAGAGCTGAGAAAGAGAATGTGATGGCGAACGGCTCTGATGCTTAGCGCGTGTGTTGCATTAAAAGGAAGCAAGCCTATTTTTTTTGCGCTTGTGTGTGTGTCTGCAGTGGTGCTGGGAGAGAAGGGCATGGGGGGGTCAATGTAACCCCTCTTGGCCCTACTGCTGTTGAATGCAGAGCAGGCAGCATCAGGCCAAGGCAAATGACTACAAGGCCTCCTCAGTGACTGCAGCACATGCTCCACCGGGGGAATAGCCCAGCTTTGTCAGCTTCTCTCAACAACTCAACCCAAAGAAGACAACCTGCTCGTCTACTGATCCAAACAACCGTCTCGTGATCTTTCGAGTGAAAGGTGTGATTGTTGTTTGTTACAAGCGACTTTTATCTCTGATTCATTTGACTCTGAAAGGACATGTTTTCTGAATCAGGGGTGGGGAGACGGGGTGGGTGGGGCAGCGGTTCGGTAGGTTTGTCTGCCTTTTTACATCTTGTCTTTATTATAAATACTTCAAAATTGAGCTTTTGTTTGCTGAAAAACAATCTTATGTCCATGACCTACTCCATGAGGCTAGTTTTTTTCTGTGCAGACACACACACCACGCACGCACGCCACACACGTTATAGTAAGCTAGCCAATCGCAGCACAATAGAGACATTAATATTAACACTTGTTTCCCTCATTAGCACGTAGCAACATGATTGAGGAGCAAAAAAGCAGACTCGTAATGAAAATAATGTGTTGGTGTTAAGTGATAGAAGGTAAGAAACTTTTCACATATCCTGGTAAAAGGAAGGAACACTTTCACTCAACTGGAGAGACATACCCTGTGACTGGACTGAGGAGGACAACGCGCTCCGCTCGACTGCTTGTAAGCAGGGGAGGGTGATGGGTCGAGGTGAATCAAACCATTTTCAATCAAATGGGGGGTGTACTGTATTTTTGTTTAAATATTACTTTTAAACTCTTTGGTTTTATATATTTATAAAATCACCCCCCAAAATGGCCTGAATACGCATCTGTTCATTTCTCTGTTCTCTTTTACTCCCCTCCAGTCGGGACCAATATGTTCTTTAAAAAAAAAAGAAAAAAAGGAGACATTTAATGCTGTTAACTCATTCACTACCAGTCATTTTCACTGAAGCAACCCCCTTCGCTCCCGGCTGTTTACTGGATTTTGACTGATTTTGCAAGGCCCACAGAATATTGTGTTTTATTGCTATAAAAACATGGAATCTACCAAAAGAAAGATTAGAATCTCTTCTTTCATCAGGAAAAAAGTGTATTTCTATCTGTTTCCATTTTGCAGCAATTAGCATTAAAATATAGCTAAGTTTCAACATTATTCACAAATCTGTTGAAAACACTGGGGAAAAAATAGCTTTTTTTGTAACATGGCCCTGGTTGATCTCTTATACTCTGCTGCCACCTGCTGGCCTTTTTTGTAATAACTACCATTGCTTTAAGTGTCCTCTTTGCAGATGACATTGTGATCTGTAGTGAGAGCAGGGAACAGGTGGAGGGGAAGCTAGAGGCGTGGAGATTTGCCCTGGAAAAAAAGGGAATGAAGGTTAGCAAGACGGAGTATCTGTGTGTGAATGGGAGGGACCCAAGTGGAAGAGTGAGGTTACAGAGAGAAGAGACCAAGAAGGTGGAGGAATTTAAGTATTTAGGGTCAACAGTCCAGAGCAATGGAGAGTGTGGAAAAGAAGTGATGAAGCGTGTGCAGGCAGGCTGGAACGGGTGCAGAAAAGTGTCAGGTGTGATGTGTGATAGAAGAGTTTCAGCTAAAATGAAAGGAAAGGTTTAAAAAAAAAAAAAAGTGGTGAGACCAGCGATGTTGTTTGGTCTGGAGACAGTGCCACTGAGGAAAAGACAGGAGGCAGAGCTGGAGGTGGCATAGAATAGGAATGAGTACATTAGAGGGACAGCACATGTTAGAGGCTTTGGAGATAGTCAGAGATGCCAGACTGAGATGGTTTGGACATGTCCATAGGAGAGATAGTGAGTATATTGGCAGAAGCATGCAGAGTTTCCAAATGCGAGGCAGGAGGTCTAGAGGAAGACCAAAGAGGAGGTTTATGGATGTAGTTAAAGAGGACATGATGTGAGAGCAGAGGATGCAGAGGACAGGGTTAGATGGAGGCAACTGATTCGCTGTGGCGACCCCTGAAGGGAAAAGCTGAAAGGAAAAGAAGAAGAAGAAGCTTTAAGCGTCCTCTTCAGGTCAGAAGCAGTATCTAAGCCTTATGTATGCTCTAGCATAAATAAAACATATAAATATGTTTTTGGGACCATGACAATATTTAGAATAGTATGTTTTTATGTTTTTGTGAGCTAATGAGTTAAGCATGCCATGCTACAAAAACATAGAAAACACAATGTTAAGGAATTAAATAATACAATATAATTCTCAACTACTCCAAATGGACCTTTTTCACACAAAAAAACAGAAAATATGTCATCATTGCGTCACTCAGCTTCCGGTCCTTATATTAAGCGCTAGAAGCAAGATGGATCACAGAGTAAATTGTACACTATCTCAAGCATTTGCCCAAAATCACTTTTGCCGATGTGGAAAATAGCACTGTACAAGAAAACTCCATCAGGAAAAAAAGAAGAATGAAGAAAGGGTGCACATTTTTCCACAAGAAACTCATCGAAAAGGGGACTGTCTAAAATGCTTCATGTGTGTGTATCTCTCCTAAGGTCAGAAAACATTTATGAATGAACTTGCCCAGTTCAACGTCTGAAAATCATCACATTATTTTTGATTATATTAGCATTCACTCTTCCGCCCCATAGACGCTCACTATAAAAAATGTGTTAACTACGACCAATCGCCACCAAAATTGACATGCACATCTCTAACTTAGACCCACATCAATCTCTTAAAATAGCTATATGATCGGCTCAATAGTTTGGATTTTATAGACGTTAGGTGTTTTCTTCATTAAGCGACATGACAAATGTGCGCACAAGAGCCAGACAGCATATGCCTATAAAATCTCAAATACTGCGCCGATCACTTTCATATTTTCCGAGATTACTGTGGTCATACATAGATATGTGCATGTGAATTTTGATAACGATTGCTTGCCAGGACCCTCGCTCTCTTGCAGTATATTCGTTCCATCACCATCAAATGACCATATATCAAAAATGATTTGTTTCCCCCATTCGACTGTAGTACACACCTTTTGTTGTTCTGAATTCTATAGTAGTTGGCAGTGGTGCACCATTAATGACTGCATCTTAAATAGTGATGATATATGTTATCATAGATTAATGAAATACATCTAATTGACAAAGATTCAGAAAAATCAATGAAAATAATAATAAAGCTTTCATTGTTAAATGTTGCCGTTAAATGTAGAATATCGTTGTAAAATGTTTTGCAGAAGACATATCAAGCAAATTAAAATATAAACAAGTGTTGTTCAAAAACGCTGTCTATCTATAATTATTCGGTGAAGTGAATGCAGATTTACAATAATAAAATTTGTAAAATATTGTCAAAATATCGTTCGAGTTTTTTGAAAAGATATCAAGATTTTTATTTTTTTAACCCATATCACCCACCCCTACTACCCTGCAAGAACTTCAAATGGTCTGTGTCTAGTTGGGAAAGATAAATGCACGAAATATGCTACATGTCCCAAACCCAAAGGCCAGAGTCAATTATTCATATCCAAGAGAGAAAAGTGATATTTCAAAAGTAGTTTTTGTTTTCAGTTGAAGCATTAATATGACTTAATTCATTAACGTGGGAAATTAAAGTGAAGGGTTGGCAGATGTTTGAGATGGGATGCTAGTTACAGTGCAAATAGACACACAAGCATGGATACAAAAAACACACTAATACACTTAAAATGTGTCTGTACCACAGTAGGATGAGAATGGCAGAATGCATGCACTGAGACGTGAATAAAGACCATTTCCTCATGGATTCAGAGGCTTCCGTCATCCATTATTTAGCATGGAGAAGAGCAATTGATTGGTGGTTGGATTATTTTTCTGACGTTTACATGGCGAATGGCTGAATTTGTGATGATTTTTTTGTTTGTTTGATAAACACTTGACAGGCGGATCGGTGCAGCGTCTGCAGTGATGCAGACTCTGTATTGGTCCGTTGTGGTGAAGAAGGAGCTGAGCCAAAAGGTGAAGCTCTCGATTTACCGGTCGATCTTTCGTTCCTACCCTCACCTATGGTCACGAGCTGTGGGTCATGACCGAAAGAACAAGATCCCGGATACAAGCGGCCGAAATGAGTTTCCTCCGCAGAGTGTCCGGCCTCTCCCTTAGAGATAGGGTGAGAAGCTTGGTCATCCAGGAGGGACTCAGGGTCGAGCCGCTACTCCACCACTTTGAGAGGAGCCAGTTGAGGTGGCTCGGGCATCTGGTTCGGATGCCTGCTGGACGCCTCCCTGGAGAGGTGTTCCGGGCATGTCGCACCGGCGGGAAGCCCCGGGGACGACCCAGGACGCGCTGGAGAGACTATGTCTCTCGGCCGGCCTTGGAGCGTCTTGGGATCCCGCCGGAGGAGCTGGTTTAAGTGGCTGGGGAGAGGGAAGTCTGGGTTTCCCTCCTAAAACTGCTGCCCCTGCGACTCGACCCTGGATAAGCGGTAGATAATGGATAGATGGATGGATGGATGATAAACACTTGGTCTTGACGTTGCACAAAGGTCACTCCTAAGATTCAGAAATCTAAATTACAAATACATGTAACATATTGCAAAACCACTAAATGCAGAACAATTATCCAACCAGTTTTGCCAATTCAGCAGCAACAGGACCTTTCCCTAATCCTGTATCAGAAACATGCTATTGAAAATCCATTTATGGACAATTATGAGAGTGCTATAGATTCCAGTACAGCAGAGTTTGCCTCAGAGGACAAAATCACCATCACCACCACCACCACCAACAACAACAACAACAACAAAAGTCTCTCAAAAGCATTTGCCCTCCATCTAAAAGCAAAATGACATTAACTCATGTCTATTGAATTTGCTAAATGACCCACATAAAATGAATTTGCCCCCCAGGGTTGGGAAACAATCGCAAAGGCGAGTGTTCCATTTACAGTAAGTGATTTGAATGATCAGAACGCTGCAGTGCTTCCTATCAGCCAGAGAAATGGGTCAATACGCTGAGACTAAGTGACATGGCTGGCAGCCTGTGTCCTCGTGGAAGGCTGGCAGAAGAATTGTAGTGAGACCTTGCTGCCATTGGGTCAGACAGAATTGCAAACACAAACAGAGCCGCTACTCCAACAGCAGCAGCAGGGCACACTGGCAACAGTGTTTATAAAAAAATTACTAAAAAATTAACAACAAAAAAAAGCAGTCAATAAGTCAGGATAGTAGGTTCAGTCCAAGCTAGACCTCATTTTTAGAGGAAGATTTTGCACATTTAACCGAGACAACACACATCTTGGCTGTCACAACCCACAAGAGCCACAAGGCCTAACTGGAGTATAAAGGTCACTCTCAGACATCTAGAATAGCTGTTACAAAGGAATGTGACTTACTTTCAGCATTAATTGACATTGTGTCTTTCTCCCAGGACACAACAGTGATGTAGGCCTCCACTGAGGCAGGGATAATGCACTTGAAGACTGCCACATTGCCTCTCATGGCTTTCTGGTCCTCCACCCGAACAGTGTAGGGTTCCCGTAGGACTGGTAGGGAGGTACAAAGAGGCAATTTCAGTACAATTTTGAATTCTGGAAAACTAGAGAATCAAACATTTCTGACACTGACGTGCAATGGAACACAACTTTGAATTTTGAACATGCATATCAATGTAGGCTACCTGGTTTTCATAAGAAATTTGATAGACAACTACGGAAGCATCCTTGCTATAAATCCTTGTTTTGGTGGATGTTTCATGCTAAAGAAGGTGGTAATGCACCAAAACTAGTTGCCAACCTCCAAAATAAAGTAAATAAAGTAGAAGAGGAAGAAGAAGACAAAGAAGAAGAAGTCATAGTAGTAGCAACTAATGTAGTAGTAGTAGTACTATTAGTAGTAGTAGTCGTGATAGCTAATGTAGTAGTAGTAGTAGTAATCATGGCGACTAATGTCGTAGTAGAAGTAGTCATGTTAACGAATGTGGTAGTAGTAGTCTTGATAACTAATGTAGAAGTAGTAGTAGTCATAGTAGTAGTCATGGCAACTAATGTAGTTGTAGTAGTAGTAGGAGTAGTATGGTATATTTATCTATAGTTTGATTATTCTATGTCCTCATCACAACCTGTTCTTCATGGTGTCACAGTATACCATTATATCTCCTCAGTTTTAACTAACTTTGGAGGATCCCAAAAAAGATTATTTACACTCAATTGCTTTGAAGATATCGACTATAAATACGTATACCTCAGATGCTAGAACGCTTATCAAGGTCATCATTCATGCAGAGATACTAACCAGCCTTAATGTGGACATCTTGGCTCCTGATTCTCCCTGAGGGGTTCTCCGCTGTGCAATAGTAGGTGTTGTCGTGGATGAGTTTGCTGAAACTGGAAGGGGGGATATGGAAGATCTGAAGGGTGCCATTGGAGTGCACATGGCGGATCCCTGGCACATCATAGATCTCCTCACCAGTGGCCAGATACCAGCGCAGTGAGACAGGTGGCACACCTACTGCGGGACAGGGCACCAACGTCCCTGTGGTGCTGGCGAACACTACCTCTTGCACAGATGCATTGACAAAATATAAGCTGGAACGTAGATCTTCACAGAAAACTGCAAGAAAATTGCATTAAAAAAAAAAATGTTAGAAAATGTCTTCAAAAACTGTACTTTGCAAAGCACAATTTGTAGAGCTGTAATAGATACAACTCCAAAAGACATTATAACATTTCTTATTTGCAAGTGAATTTTGCTGTCCTGCCAGTGTGTGGATGTCCCTTGATTTTTCCCGTTGGTCCTCTGTGCTCACGACAGTGGAGGAAGCTTGCATGAGTGCGTCTATGGAGATACACTGCAGTAGGGCCACGAGAGATCAGAACTGGCAGGTAAGCAAATGAAACACCAGACCTCACACAACCTTACACACAATTGTATGTGTGAATATCCAATAACTTCATGATGGCCATCCTGAGCATAAATGATGAATAAGTATACCATATTGTATATTTTGATGTAAATGTCATCATACAAGGTTGTTGCAAACTCAGTGTTATCAAGGTGTGGATTATGACTGAAAAGTAAAGTAAGTAAACCCTTGCATTGATTTTACAAGTGGTAATTGTGATTGGTTAGATTGTGCTGCGTTGTTGCCCTGCAAAAAGACATTTAACTCATTCACTCCCAGCCATTTTTACTGAAGCAAACCCCTTCGCTTTACTGGATTTTGACAGATTTTGCCCACAGAATACCGGAAAAAATTGGTCCCATTTTGCACTTCATATTGTGCATTCTAGTGAATTTTCAGAGTAAAAATGCCGCCGTTCAACGCACGTCCTATATTGTTGCATGATAAATGGCCGTTGCCCCTGGCAACAAGCAACATACGGCGCACGTCGTTGTTGAAATCCATCCGTCCGCACCATAACACGAGTTATAAGCGCGCGCGCACACACACCAACACCAAATGGCCGAACCCGCCCGATGAGGGGAGGGAGATGTTTTTTAAAGTTATATTTACAACTCCGGGAGTCTGTCTTCCGTAGACATCATGAGCACCTCCTACAGAACTGCGAGATCCCGCGAGAATTGCGCCTCAGAAGCGAAACGCTCTTCAATGGTAACACCGGCAAGTCAAAATAGTACAATATCGCTTTAATTTTTGCGAAAAACTGTAATGGAAACGCAGCTAGTGATCGCTCAAATGCTTCTCGCAACTTTACTTTCAAAGCCCAGTTTCAATGACCAGTTGGAGTTCCTTCGTTAATCCTCCCGGAATGATGGCAAGCCCCAACTTCGTTTTCTTGCTTCTTCCCCTTCTATTCCCATGTACAACCGCGTAACTGATAGCTTGCCGTTTAAATTGTGCCTTGTAAGCATGTCTCTTAGCTGATGCCACTGAGCTGACTTTATTGGCGTTTCACATTGTTCGGCAGAGAGCCTGCTGCCATTCTACGTCACTACGCAATTAATGAGTTGTGACGTAAATAACAATGGTGGCGTACGTCCAAATAAAGTTTCTACAAAATTTATTAAAATGGAAATGATTTTTGAAAAATGAATCCCATAGTTATATTAGTAACAACCAAATAAATAATATAGAGCAAACTTGTCATGACAGTCGGTGTTCCTTTTAATAACCCATCGAACTCACGTATCACAGATTAATGCACTTAACCTTTCTTACGACAGCATTGCTTTCTTTTTACACGATAGTCAATTTCGTTACATGGTTGGGAAGTCATTGTTTGTGAGACAAATCACTGTCATGGTTTCATGAAATAAAACGGCAAACATTCAAAATACAAGCAGGAACAAGTTATTACTTACTTAATACCCCCCCCCCCCCCCCAAAAAAAAATAACTGCGTTTAGAACTGTGAAGAAGTAAGTGTCATTGTATTTTTAGATATGATTTGAATGAATGTGCCATCACTTGCAGAATAAAAAACGATGATCATTCTGATTGGCTGTTAGATAGCAAAATGCAAATCAGCTTTTCTGCTTCTGAGCGGAAGATCTCCAGTGGCCGATAACATCAAGCTAAAGCAATCCCACTCGGACAAACTACAGTATGTCGCATTAAATAATTAGGCTACGTTCACACTGCAGGGCCTGATGCCCAATTCAGACTTTTTTTTAAATTATATCCCTTTTTTTATGTACCCGTTCACATTACAAAAATAAGTGAACGCAAACTGTCTGTGATGTGACACGCATTGGCACAAACGTCAAGTGACTTACACTGAAATCACGACGTCACGTGACACCGTGTTTACGTATGTACATATGGTCCCGCAACGTGTCGGGAATAGAGATGGCAAATCCAGGTCCAGAAAGTAAAAACCATACCACAGTTTGGCTTTAGCCCCTCATGCTAGCTAGCTAGCTCCCTAGCAGATAAACAAGCACCCGAGGAGCTAGCTAGGGAGCTAGCTAGCTAACACTTGGTGCTAAAGCCAAACTGTGGCAGGGTTTTTACTTTGTGGACCTGGATTTGCCACCTCTGATCGGGAACACCTTATCACATGGATTTACATGTAAGTACGTGCCTTATCATTTCATATTATCAGAGTAGCAAGGCAGGAGGAGGTACAAATGTTTGGGGGAAATGAGGTGACGTATGGAGAGTTGGAGACATCTAAAGCTGACGACACGTCATTGCCGCGCAGAATAACGTCTGCGGGGGCTGAATTTCTACTATCACCACAAATGTTAGACCAATAATCAAGTTTAATTTAATACATTTAAAAAAATACAGTTTATTATTAATAAAACAAACACACATAGGCAATATGAACTCATCTTTTGTGTAAATTATTTTGAATATGTTGATAATTTTATTTATGGTGTACAGGGACTAATTATTTACTGGACCAAATATCAGTTCCAATATTTTTATTTGACATGTTGATTCAAACATGAATCAAAGGCTATGATCTCCCACTAAAGAATCAAAATATTTAACATGATATCCTACGCTATATAGTTAAAAGTACTCATTACAGATTAACATTTTCCAGCTATGGTTCAAAATTTTGCATTTTCTTTTTAAAACCTCAAAATCATCATTAAATAAATTAATCCCCGATTTAAAAAAATTATAATAATTTAAAAGTAACTTAAACTTGAGTAACTCTTTACTCTAACAGTGATATTGTAAAGAAATGTATTACTTTCAAATGTAAGTAATTAGTATTATGAAATATATTACATTTTGGAAGTAACTTCACCAACTATTGCTTTTGCATAACCCCAAATATTTGTACTGCAATATATCATCAGTCTCTACGTGCACCCGCCTTCCCATCTGCTTGGCTGTGCGACAGCTGCCAATCCCGCCTCCCTGGAGACCAAACATTTTAGCGCTTCATAAATTCCTAATGAGCATGCTCAAATCACAGGCCACTTCCACCCACTGGTCGCTCAACATGTTACGACAAACAAACACCATGGACAACACGTGTCCCAGCACATTTGTGAATGCACTCTTTTCACACATGCAGTACTCAGAGGGCCTGTCCTTCAGGTGTTAAATAGTAAATTGTTGTGTTTGTTGACAGCTAAAACACTGTCAGTTCTTAACTAAGAGATGGCGAGAGAGGCAGTAGAGCCATGACACCATTCATCGTGGGAGGTTGTTCTTACTGATCAGTAATGTAGAAGAGTAAAAGCTTTAAGTAAATTTTACCTTTAGCAACATGCACTGCTTGGGGGGTTTGGATGAAGAGATTGATTTTGTCACATTACAAACAATTGAGTAAAGTGATATAAACAGCGTTTGTCTTGTCAAAAACAAGCCCTTAATTTAAGAGCCATCATCTTATCATGGTAGAGAGGTTTGTGTGTCCCAATGGTCTGAGAAGATAAGTTGTCTGAGGCTTTAGCCTCAGGGTCACCCAGGACAAACAGGTCCTAGGTGAGGGATCAGACAAAGCATGGCTCAGAAACCCCCTATGATGGCTAAAACTAATGGATTAAAATTAATGGCTCTTGTTTGATGACCAGGGCCCCCAGGCAAGGCAAGCCAGGCATGGAGTTTGGGCTCGGTGGCAAGCACCTGGTGGCAGTTTGAAGAGGCAAAATAGGTTCCCCATTGGCTCACCACCTGTGGTAGGCTCCAAGGTGGTCTGTTGGAATGTTAACTGGGTGGTGGCGGCTAAAGGTTGGAACTTTGGCCTTGACCCCCAGCTACTGAAGATGGCTCTAGCGATGTGGAATGTCACCTCTCTGGCAGGCAAGGAGCCTGACCTAGCATGCAAGGTTGAGAAGTTCTAGAAATAGTTGGTCAACCCTAGACACACAGCTTAAGTTCTGGTAACAATCATCTTGAGAATACCTGGACTGGATTTGCCTCTGGTTAGAGCAGTGGTGTCAAAGGCTGGTCCTCGAGGGCCTGAGTCATCAGCAAGCTCTGCAGGAGCCTGATAATGATCCTGATCATTGAATCAGGTGTGTTGGAGTAGAGAAACCTCAAAAACATGCAGGACTCAGGCCCTCGAGGACCGGACTCTGACACCTGTGGATTAATAATAATAGTAATAATAATAATGCATTGGATTTGGTTGGGAAGTCATTGTTTGTGAGACAAATCACTGTCATGGTTTCATGAAATAAAACGGCAAACATTCAAAATACAAGCAGGAACAAGTTATTACTTACTTAATACCCCCCCCCCCCCCAAAAAAAAACTGCGTTTAGAACTGTGAAGAAGTAAGCGTCATTGTATTTTTAGATATGATTTGAATGAATGTGCCATCACTTGCAGAATAAAAAACGATGATCATTCTGATTGGCTGTTAGATAGCAAAATGCAAATCAGCTTTTCTGCTTCTGAGCGGAAGATCTCCAGTGGCCGATAACATCATGCATTGGATTTATATAGCGCTTTTCTAGACACTTAAGTTGTCTAGTTGTCTACTTAAGTAGCCACAGCTGCCCTGGGGCAGGCTGACGGAAGCATGGCTGCCAGTGTGCGCCTACGGCCCCTCCGACCACCACCAAACATTCACACCTTCCATACACCAGTGTGAGTACCACTATAGGCAATGTGTGTGAAGTGCCTTGCCCAAGGACACAACAACACCTGACTTGGGGGGAGCGGGGATCGAACAGCCAACCTAAAGCTGTGGTTCTCAACCGTGGTCCTCGAGTACCCGTATCCAGCCTGTTTTCCATGTCTCCAACAGCTAACACAGGTGTTTCAAATGATCAGCTAATCAGCAAGCTCTGCATGATGCCTGATAACGATCTTCAGCTGTGTTGGCTGAGGCTTGGTAGGGATACTCGAGGTCCGGGGTTGAGAACCACTGGGTTAGAGGAACAGAGCTGTTGGGGCCAGACTTACTGCCCCCAGGCTTAGTGCCTGTACCTTGGGGTTCAACGCAAGGGGGTCTCCCTCCGCCTTCAGATGAATAGAGACTGTTACACCAAACAGTAGCTCAGAGTACCCACCCTTTTGCAGTCCTTGGAGGAGGGGTCACAGAGACAAAAACTTAGGCATGGGAAGCCACGGAGAATGATTTTTTGATGGCTTTGAGAAATAATGACCCACCATTCAATGTCTCATGAAGAGGGATCAACATCAACATTTTGTATAGTGGTATAGGGTCCTGCTGACTCTTTTTTTTTTTGCACACACTCACACAAACACGCACACATACAAACATGGTCTGACAGGCGGGGAAGCAAACCCACGCCAACCTGCATCGTAGGCAAGTGACGGTACCACTCCGCCACCTGGAGCCCTGCTGCTGACTTTGTTGTTGTCATTGGAGTGGCACAGGTGATGTCATTTACAGCAAAATTCGTTTTTAAAGGTATTAATTGTTCATGAAAAATAATGAACTTATCACATTAATTATAGACAAAATAGTATCTTCTTACTGTTGAAAATGTCTCAATGAGTCAAGTGTCAGTTTGAAAACTTTGCAAACTCGAGGGAATCTGAGGTTAAAACTCTTATCTCTGGGGTTGAGGTCACAGCGGGGTCTATAGCTCCTTAGTGGCAAGGCCACGGATGTGAATGAGATCTGCGCGGAGGTCCTAAAAGTTCTGGATGTTGTGGGGCTGTCTTGGTTGACACACCTCTGCAAAATTGCATAGACATTGGGGACAGCGCCTCTGGCAGACACAGGCAGTGTGTCCCCCTTTTTAAGAAGGGGTATCCGAGAGTATGATCCAACTACAGGGGGATCAAACATCTAAGCCTCCCTGGTAAGGTTTATTCAAGAGTTCTGGAGAGGAGGATCCGTCGGGAAGCTGAATGTCAGATTCAGAAGGAGTAGTGAGGTGTTCATCCTGGCTGTGGAACAGTAGACCATCTCTGCACCCTATGCAGGGTCCTAGAGGATACATGGTAGTTTGCCCAACCAGTCCACATATGCATTATGGACTTGGAGCCCCCCAAAAAAATGGATTTTCATAAGAATCACAATTCTCATTTAGTACGATTCAGAATTGATTTTAAATGTCCCAAAATTGATTTTATTTAAATTATTTTATACTGTTTTGTCCTTGTTTGTGTGTGCTTTTATTGGGAGCACTGTTCATGTTGAACACAATTTAGCCACTTAGGGGCAGTGTGGTTCCACGCATTCCAGAGCCGTATGTAGAGAGAGTTTGGCCAACTCAGTTTCAGCTAGGTAACAATAGTTATCACAGCGTGATTGGGTCAACTGCTGGTCACATGACATATGGACGCCATCTTGTTGACACATTCTAATACACTGTTAAGTTGTAGCCACATTAGAGAGTAGAAGGAAAAAGTCACGATCAAGTTATGCCAATAAAAGTTTGTTAGTTTTTTTGCCGGTGAGTAATAATAAGATGCTTCTCTGTAAACATTCCTGAAGCATTTTTATGAATACGCTCTTTTGAGTGATAAAAGTGCCGCGAGTAGAACGCTAATTAACATTAGTGAGACAGACTGGAGAAGATTCTTACGATTCTTTGTACATCTATAATTTGAAGCAGAAATCATTGTCAATCAAATCATTTTGAATCAAAAATCGTTCTAAATCGAAAATCTAATTCAATCTCAGACCCAAAAATCGGAATTCAATCGTGAGACACCTAGCACGAAGCTCAAAGATTGGAACCACTATACTCTATACGCTATATAAAATACTCAACTGGACATTTACAGCTATTGTTAGTTATGTTATTAGTCAAATATCCTGCATAATTTTATCTAGTTAGCATTTTACAAATAAGATTTGAGTGGACCGTTAGTCTGAGTAAAGAATTGATTTTCCAAGGCAGCCGTCATGTAGATTGTTCTCTTTGGCTGGTGTTTGAGAAGGTAGCTGAATGAGGAAGAGAGGCTGAACGAGGAAGAGAGGCTGCTGCATAACTGCTTTTGTCTCGGCCCTCTGTGCGCCAACTCATAAAATATTGAGACTACCACCCATTTTTGGGTGGTTGATTTCTTCAGATGAGAAAGCTTGACGGACACACAACCCCTTAAGATCGCAATGCTTCAGATAGACATAGTATGACTGCATTTATTTTTCAGTGCAATGCCAAGAAAATAGTGCGGGAAGGGGTTGAGTGGGGAGGCGGAAAGCTGAAAAGCACTCTGGCAGTCACATACAGGCCACTATTAAAAGAGAAAGACAGAAAGCCTTGGCAGAGGTCAAAGTATGCTCCACCTTGGGTGTCTCTCACAACCTCCTTTAAATGCATTCAACCTTTGTTCTTGCTAATTAGCTTTCTCCAACCAGCCCTTTTGCTGTTTTACCTCCATCTCTCCATCATAGTGACCTTCTCACTTTTAAACTTGCCACACCTTTACACAAGGATACAGGAGCAAAACAAGACATGTTAAAGGAGAACAGGAAGTCAGACGAGCTGTCCATAGTGACTCCATGCTCCTTGTGAAAATTTTAAGGCGCTGAGAGTTAAGTAAAAGTTTAATATTGCATGAACAATATTTAAATATTCAATGACCTGGCTGTTCAAACAATGTCTGCATGATTAGTGGAGCAAAGGGCATCTGTTCTGTTGAGATTCGGCTTCCAAAATCATTTGAATGAGTCTGTCCCACTACAGAATCGTTAAACTGCCTATGTGAAGTAACATTTTTACTGGAAAATGCATTCAAACATGTTTGTAAACAGGGTTGGGAGGGTTTATTTTAAAATGTATTGCGTTACAGTTACAAGTTACCTGCTAAAAACTGTAGTTAGTAACGTAATCCAAGTACCATAATATTAAAATAATGTAACTTGATTACTTTGGATTACTTTTGGATTACTCTAATACCGAGTATGCTAATGAAGACAAAATAAAAATGAATATCACCACAATATATATATTCTATACAATGTGCATCTGTTCTGTTTAGATTCGGCTTCCGAAATCATTTGAATGAGTCTGTCTTACTACAGAATCGTTAAACTGCCTATGTGAAGTAACATTTTTACTGGAAAATGCATTCAAACATGTTTGTAAACAGGGTTGGGAGGGTTTCTTTTAAAATGTATTGCGTTACAGTTACAAGTTACCTGCTAAAAACTGTAGTTAGTAAGGTAATCCAAGTACCATAATATTAAAGTAATGTAACTTGATTACTTTGGATTACTCTAATCCGAGTATGCTCATGAAGACAAAATAAAAATAAATATCACCACAATATATATATATTCTATACAATGTGCCCCTGCTATTTGCAGGTGATACGGACCCGGGCACCCTACAAATAGCAAAAATCCTTGTGTAATTAAAAAGCATGTATGCTATAGATAAGTTGATTGATTGATTGATTGATTGATTGATTGATTGAAGAAGGCCATATGCTGTTTTCAAACTGTCACTGAAAGCAAGACAGACAGATAGATAGATAGATAGATAGATAGATAGATAGATAGATAGATAGATAGATAGATAGATAGATAGATAGATAGATAGATAGATAGATAGATAGATAGATAGATAGATAGATAGATAGTCATCCAGTAAGGATGACAATGCGTGACATCAACTGCAAAATGAACTTTTATCCCAGTCACAAGTTTAGCTGTGTATATGTTGTGTATGATGTTTAAATAGTGAATTGGTGGGAGGATGATTTGTTTGGAAGGTGTAACTCACATTATGGTTGTAGGCTAGCGGGCTAGCTAGCAAGAAGTTACAGCGCGTAGCATGCTGCTGGACTATCATCTCAAACTTTCGCTCTTTCAGCAAGACGAGTAAGTTCCAGTGAATAATTGTCGCCATTTACTCCTCCCGTCCGTGAAGCTTTTTCAAACTGCCTGCGTTTGGAGGACATGACTTGTCAGTTCGTTTGTCTCCACCTCCACGACATGTAGCAACGGTCCCACTCGCGCGGGCGTGCACACGCGCTCTGTCGCGCGAGCTCTCTCTCTCTCTCTCTCTCTCTCGCTCTCTCTCTCTCTCTCTCTCTCCCTCACTCTCTCTCACACTCTCTCTCGTCGTAGCAATTGTAATCCCTCGAAGTAATCCCCATTTTTAATAAATGTACCTGTAATCTGATTACATGTTTTTTTCCTGTAACTGTAACGGAATACAGTTAAATTTTTGGGGGGAATCTGATTACATAACTGCGGTACATGTATTCCGTTACTCCCCAAGCCTGTTTGTAAATGTGTACATCTTTGCAAATACATTCAAACAAATACATGCACGTTTACGTACTTGTAGGTTGAATGCTAAAAGCTTAGCATTTAGTTTTTTTAGAATGCTAAAAACTTAGCATTTTCCCCCCATGCCACGCGTATTGACTTGCGCATGCCACGCGAAAATGAAAAAAAAAATGCAGAATGAAAATCATACACTGCCGACATATAATGTATATAATTATTTATCATAAAAAATTATGAAGAAACAATGTTTATGTACTTAATTTATGATCATGTTGGTACAATTTAGGCTAAATGCTATTAAAAAAAAAAACAACTTTTTTTTTCTTTTTTTTTCTTTTTTTTTTACTTGGGCTGTGCAAGTCAATACACCATTATGGACCGTCTGTATTCACCCTGATTGACGGACGTAAACCTGTTTCAGTCAGTGCTCAGTCTGTGTATTTTTACGAGGCTTCACGTCATTGTGCACTCACCGAAAGATGGGCGTTGTCATTGACGGAAATTGACGATTAACGCAAGTGCCCTGCTCTGATTCTTACTGTAAAATAATGTTTGTGCAAGTGCCACATATCAGCACCAATGGGTGGTAGGCCACTCCGAAGAGCTGCATTTGCATTGTTAGTGATTTCCAAAAGCAGTCCACCCATTGTAGAGCCCCTACATTGCATTTGGAGCTCAAGGGCACCAGACACACTTTGGCCAAGGAGAGTGCGTGCGGGCGTGTTATAAGGATGTGGGGGATGAGCGTTAATGTTGTGAACACACAGGCTGACGTGTCTTTGGTTGACAGGCGCACGAGTCAATGCAGGCAGTGATGGTGCTGGTTTCGCCTGACACCATTGGTTAAAGAATATTTGATGAGCAGAGGGTTTCAAAAACACTGCAAAAAAGATCAGGATTAGTTATATAAAAGCTCAGTTAATCCTACAAACCTTCACTCTGACAATGCCCATCAGTGACTCTTTCCAAATCACACAGGCAATTTAATTAGGTAAATGTCTGATCAATACATTTCTCACTAACACAAAACATAAATAGGCCCTTGCATTAGTCTGCTTTTTGCTCGGCCTGTGTTTACCTCAATTGAAGCATATTTATCAACAGTACATAGTGTTTCATTTTATTTGAGAATCCTGGATTCTGTCGGTGTTGAAAAATTGTTATAGCTGTTATAAAAAAAAATGTTATAGCTCAGCTAGCTTGTGGGGACCTGAGCTTGTCAAATAGGTTTTTGGTGCTTCAGCCGGCACCAGAGCATCAAGACATTAGGGCTACTTCACTGCAGGGAACAAGCACTGAGCCATACTGACAGCTCATGGCAGGCAATGCAGGTAATTACGGCAGATACCGTCAAGGGAGGGCAGCATGGGGGCTGGGGTATGAAAAAGAGGAGGGTTGGTAGATCGGGTGGAGGACAGGGCGGCCTCATGATGACAGTGAGTAAGCATCCACATCGACCCCTGCCCCCACTTTCAGATGGCCCTGGACTCACAACCTCCACCCCCTCCACTTCTGCCCTAAGGCTTTACAGAATATCTAGTTAAGGAAAATGTGGTGAGCTGAGATGTACAGATCACAGAACAGGGACTTCTAACTCCCAAATCATCGGCTCCCAATTTGCCCTCATGAATAATTGTTGAGCGGTGCGCTCGGTGCCATGCATATGCTATGTAAAACCAATGATAGTCTCCTCTGATGTCAACTCTCCAGGGAGTAAGACAAGAGTCATTGTGAAGTGGGCTAGTTAATGCAAATGAATGCTCATCTATATGAGCGGCAACAGAGACGAGAGAGTTCCTACGTACCGGGCTCTTTAATGAGTTATATCACCCAGGTGTAAGGGTACAAATACTGCAAATCAACTCAGAGGAGGGTAGAGAGAAATAAAATGACTAAAGTTTGAAGAGGATAACAGTGAGTGAGTAAATAAGATCACACTGATGTGACATATACAAAGGCGCATCATGAGAGGTAGCATGGGGGAAACAATCTTGTGAGATATTCGTAATGCACCATTATTTCATCTTCGTAATTCATCTTCATCTTCCAAATCGGAGGTCAACCAGTGCCACAACCGATTTCGTACGACCTTAGAGGCTTCACTGAATGAATGGCTTCAGTCCTCTTACATTCAATATCTGGTTAGAGATAAAAAGGATGATTGTGAGATGGAGGTGGCAAAGATAAGGACATTAGCCTGGGTTTTTGCCTGGATTTCAACAGGGAGGCATCCTAACCAGATACCCGAGCCAACTCATTTGGCTCCTCTTCTCTGAGCCCCTCGGTGATGACTGAGCTTCTGACCCTATCTCTAAGCAAGAGCCCGAACACCCTTAAGAGGAAACTTTTTTGATTGCTTGTACTTTCGGTCAAGACCCGCAGCATGTGATCTTAGAAACTTAGATCAAATGGTTCAACAAAAGCTGTTCCTTTCGGTTCAGCTCCTTTTGTCACAATGACAGAACAATACAGAAACCGCACCAACACAGATGCAACGGCAATCCGTCTGGTAATCTCCTGCTACACACTTGAACTCCTCCGTTTGGGGCAGGACCGCCTCCCCAACCCAGAAAATGCACTAAACCCTTTTCCAACAGAGGACAATGGTCCCAGATTGGAAATCTGTCTCCAAGTGGCCATTTCACAGATTTGTGATCTCTCTTGCCAACTTTATGTCCACCCCATTAGGTGCTTGCATTTCCTTATGAATATACTTTTCCGTTTTCACTCCTTGACATGCCTCAGGACACAAGCAAATCAGTTTATTCTTCTGTAATGTCAAGGACTATCAGTGCGCCTCTCGTGTGTTGCATTTAAAGGTAAAGAGAGGAGACGCTTTGAAGGGTTGGCTGTGGCCTGCGAAAATACCAAAACTTAGACAGCTCCTGCGCAGATTTCGACTGTGCCACGTGCCAGACTGTACTGGTCATGAAGCTTAAGAATGAGGGCAACAGAACCACATCATCTGTAAGAAGCAATGCTGGGCCCACCAAACAGAACCTCCTCAATGCCCCTGTTGCTTCAAGAAGTTTTGTCCATATGGGTTATGAATAAAATTGATGACCAAGGTCAGCATGGGTGGAATCCAAACCTCACTGGGAATGAATCCCATTTACTGTCGGCAATTAAGACTAAACTCATACACTAGTTGTACAAGGACCAAACGGCCCTTATCGTGGGCTCTGATACCCTATACTCCCAGGTGCTGGTCCCAGCTTAGTGTGTAGAGCTGGTCCACTGTTCCACAGCCAGGATGAAAACCATACACTGGGTTTACATGGTATGCACATGATGTCATGTGCCACACAATGTGTGGTGTTCATAAGCTCACGTAATGTTGAATGTGAACTAACAAAGGAGTATCCGTAGAGAATTACAAGGATACATCGAAAAGATTTCCAACCGACAAACTTTACCAAAGTGTGTTCTGACCATTTTGATTAAGTGTTATTTTAAGTTGGTTAAAATAATTTTTACCATAATGTGATCGTGATATATGTGCCCCGCTAACCATGGCTAGCTCTGGCTAAAAATAGATCAGTGTTTAAAAGTTGTAAGATTTCACTAAATACCTTCCTTAATTAAGGTCTCTATTTTGCATCACATGCAACATTACTTAATTTGTTTTCATTTGAAGATGTGAAAAACCCATGTATTGTGATGGTCACTTACATAAGGTTTGGGGGGGATAGGTGCTTACATTTTACGATCCAGAGATGAGTGGAGAAAAGCAAGAGAAAACCAAGAACGTCATTCACGTTTGGCAGTAAACTCTTGGTGCTATCAAGAACCACTCACATTGTTGGATTTTTCAAATATACATAGAAAAAAACTCATTCATTGTATCAAACAGAAATAAATACTACGCGAGCACATTGCAGGGGGTGCTTGGAATCATTTTATAATGTATTTCCCAGATTTAATTTCTCTTTCATATAAGCACCAAAATCAAAACAGCCAAATGGCAATCTAAATTTCTCATAAAGCTCAGATATTTTTTTCCTGTATCAGCCTCAAAATATCCCACACTCTATGGATTACTTTTCAAAAGGCAATATAAATAGGGCTCAGTGCTACATGATTAAGAATTGTGATATCACAATGACATGGAGCTGGCAGCTGGGAGCATCAGTGAGTGATCAGATATGATGGAAATGTGCGTGACATCAGCCAATCAGAGCAGGTTTTCCTTGTCTTCTGTCGTTTGCAAGTTGAAGACTAAACAGAAAGTAAAAGAAACAAGAAGTAAACAATGACCGAACGCCCAGTAAACAAGCCATGACTTGGCGTCATCTTCCCAAGATGAAATAGTTTAGACAAGATAGTTCTTCCCCGTCGTTTTTCTGGTAGTATCTCGTGAAGTAATTGAAGAAGACGTTGTGCAGGGTAAGTACTCAAAAACAGTTAACACAACAATCCTGTTGAATCATTAGAACAATCTAATGGAGCAACATGTGGAAAGCATGCACAGGCTGCCGACGTACCATTAGCAGTTTAGCCGTTGCTAAGTAGCCGTGCAGCCACCAGACCAAAGCAGAAATCAATCATGTAATCTTTTGATCACCCCAACCCATGTGAATTGCGAATGACGGCTGGTCTGCGAAAATTTGTTTGAACCAGTCCGTGGTGCAACAAAAGTTTGGGGTTGGGCTTGCTATGCAAACTATTATTGTTAAGAGTACTGTTAATAGCCTGGGGGAAACAAATGAAGAAATCTACCACCTACCATAGTTTCATAAGCGGGGTTTTCATACAATTGCTTCAAAATTTTTAAGCAAATGTATTGAAAATGCGCACAACGGACATGCGACTTATTCCCATTTGCATCTGTTCTTCTTTTGTGAATATTGAGAGGGTTGTAGGGGGCAGTATACATGATAGAGATGTGATCCACCAGTAATTTAAAAGAAGAAAAAGAACAGAAAGCAACTGCGCCGTGCGATGACATTGCATGAGTTTGCGTTTGTAATTCTTAATAAACCGTAGCATTTCTTTACTGTTTTCCATCTAAAATGGCACAAACCGGTCATTGTTTTCCAAAATAAAAACAGATGTTTAAAAATGTCTTATTTTGATTAAACAAAGAAGGTAATCAGTCTTCTTCATGCAGGACAACAGAAATCAGTCAACAATTACTGTTGATATTCTGAAATCAGAGGATTTGGATAATTTTAAATAAAACAAATTGGCTCCAAACGATTACTCGATTATCAAAATAGTTGTTGATTAATTTGATAATCGATTACTAAAATCCACCCTCTCCATGCGTAAAATCTTACATGTGAATTTTGGGCCCTTTTTCAAATTTCAAACGTTTCCATTCAGTTTTATTTTCGCATTTATTGAAAATTGGAATTAAATTGGGTGGATTTCCATCCACCCCACTTACATTTTCCTTAGATGGACAAAATAAAATAAAGTTCAAGCGACACAAAAAGGAGAAATCTGACTGCAGTTGACAGTGGAGGGCAAACCAAAGTCCTGAGGTTAAATGGGATTGTGGGTCATATGACTAGACACTGCTACCAATGCACTTGCAGCAATCCACTTAATGCTTCAGAATAATACGCCAAGCATACGCGCTAGGTGGGTCTCCCTCCTCCCTTCCCTCCTCACCACAATCCTCCATTTGCCTTAACTGTGAGACCACTGCATCGTAAGGACATTTGTTTAGAATCTCAATTCTCAAGGCTCAATTGTGACTGGTCAAAATTAAAATGCTAAAATAACAATAATAACATCACTGTACATTTTAAATTATGCATGTCTTAAAATGTGTGATTTGTAATGCTGCAGATCAGTTGTGGCTACAGTATTTTAAAACAAAATCAATTTTGGGCTTTTACAACCAGCTGTCTCTACAGCACTATCATAAATTACCCTGATGGAAACACAGTCAATTGACAATAACAGTAATAAGCAAAGGCTTACAATATTGCAGCGGTCTGCATTAGCGCTACATAAATCAGCACACAGACATGAGCAGCTCTTTTTTTTTCATTGGACAGTGCAAAACTAGACTTTGTTTTCCATTCATGTTTCCTCCTATTCCATGTTTGCATGTCTTTCTTCTCTTCTTCCTCAGTATGCTGTGTTTAAGACACAGCAAACACCGGCAGGCAAAATACACAACGTATTCAGAGCGCTTAGTGCCCTGGATTAATCAAATTATAATTTAATCATCTGATCAAACAGTAATTAGCATAATCACTTCTGGGCTGGGCCTGATAGAGCAGGGACTGAAGCGGAATGGCACTGGGGGCTGGCAACATTTAAATGAAACGTTTGCCAGAATGTTTGAAAATGTAACACGTTTTCAGGCCACAAAACCAAGACAGATTAGGAATGATAATCAGCATGATTTGGTCAGGCATGGAGACTATTTCAACATCAGCCACAGGGAAAGAAAATGCTATTTTAGTCTAGTATTACAAACTGTTTGGTCCGCATTCAAATAAATAAATACGTACATATATATATTGATGATGATAATGATTAAAAAACAAAAACAAAAAATATATAATGTACTGTATGTGGGTTTTTTTGTGTTTAAATAGAAGCCGCTAATGTTTAACAGATTAAAGCTAGGGATTTAGGCTTCCCTAGTCATAGGCTTCCCTAGTCATAGATTTCTGGTCATCCGAGTGTACTAAAAATCAAAAATAGCCAAATGCAATTATAAAATGTGGTCACACATGGGGCTGGGTATCGATTCAAATTTCCTCAATCGATTCAATTTTGATTCACCAGTGTTCAGTTCGATTAGACTTTTCCCGATTTGATTCACTTCAGTTCAATCCGATATTGATTCATTATGGAATATCAATTTTTCTTAAATATCAAGGACATGGTTAAATTATTTATTTATTAATGAAAATAACCACTCAAGTGTTACACAAACATTAACATCAGCATGGATGAGATGAAAATGTTTACACAATTCTAATTGAATAATTGTAAATATAAGTTAAAAAGATTCAGAATTGTCATAAAGTGCATTAAGTCAGTTCTTTCATTAAATTCATGTGAATAGTAAATTTCAAGAAATCAGTAAGATCCCCAAAAAATCAGCTTTTAAAATTATATTTTCTTGTTAATTTATGGGGAAAAAAGAGATATTAAAATAATCGGTTCATGGTTTTCTGAATCAAATCGCTTGAAAAGGAAAATCGATTCGATATATCGATTATTCTATTTTTTTTTTAACCCAGCCCTAGGCACACAAACAGCACTCTGTTTGTCATTATTAGCAAAAAAAACAAAACGAAAAAAAAAATAGTCTCCAGATAACATTTACAATCAGAACTGAAGAGATGAGCAAAAACGAAAAAAAAAAAAAAAAGTATGCTTTCTGATTGATTAAATACAACAGTGATGATAATTTAAAATTCATTTCTATAATGTTTACTTTTCAAGTTCTGTTTGCCTGTCATTTCATAAGTCATCTCAGATATTCATCACCACAACAAGCATTCAAAATATTCTTGTAATATACAGTATAAACTAACAACCCCACAATAAGATAAACATTTTTTTTTAAATTATATCATTTATACCAGAAAAATTAAACTTGCAAAGAACCGCAAGCCAATTTCCAGTTGTTTGGACAAACACTAAATGCTGGCTAGCCTTCACCAGAGCCTAAAGTGCCCAAAAAAAACAAAAAAAAAAATTCTGCATGGTGAACCAGAATGAATTGATATGAATCTGTAAGCATGACACAAGCTGACTCCATATAAGCCTTCTTCCCCCACTCTTCCTCCTCTTTCTGCCTCACTACACATCATCATCTTCTTAAGCATTGCAGTTGGGGTTAAATGAAACCTTTAACAGTTCAATGTGCATCCATTAGCATATGCTTGAGTCTACTCACATTTCCACGGCCAAACCAAAGTGTAAGCATACACAGTGGAAAAATACAAAAATGCTGACATCCAATGGCAAAGCTGTGTGTGATTTGCAAGTCCTGGGAGACACATTTTAATGAATTGAAATCATCTTCCAAGTGGACCCAAAATATGTCAAGTCAAGGAGGCCTAAACACAGTCTGCATCGTTATGAAAAAATACACTTTTGCCTCACAATCAGCCAGTAAGAACTTGGGAACATCTATGAACAAAGGTAGCCGTCACACATGTTATTCCTATTTGTTTTAATTTATCCCATCTTTTTGAGAAACATCTGCTTCCACATAATTCATCCGATTCATAGAATTCCAATTTCAACTCGCTTCAACTCATTTGCTCCCAAAAACGTATAAAAACTTTATATTTTACATATTGCCATGGCCAGTGACGTGCATTGAGCTCGAGGTTTGGGTAGGCAGGTAATCGCAAATTGAGACACACACACCAATTACAAATGTGTGTGTCACAGGCAACAACATATTAGGTAGCAGGTAACAACGTATCCTAGGGTGACCATATTTTCAAAAAAGAGGACACTCAGCCCAACCTCGAGATCCTTGATACTCAGATACAAGATGCCATACGTTCAAACAATTTTAACATATGCCTCTTCTGTATGGGTAGAAAATAAAACAAAAAAACATTACTATCTTTTGAAGTCTTACATTTTTTGCTCCGCAATCTTTTTTCTTTTCTTTTTTTTTTTACTTCGAGCGGGGTTCGTAGCATTGCCTCCGGTGCGGCAGCTCAACACTTGCCACTCAGCTAAGGTTTTGGGCCACCGTCAGGCAGTGCGCAGTCTGCCAGCCACAGTAAACGGTGCAGTGCACTCTGCCTCCCATTTGCCGCACAACGAAAAACGGACAATTTAAAACCCGGCCAGACGCCCGGATAGAATGTAATCAAGTAAATATCAAACTGTAAAACAGCCTAATTCCTCACAAAATCAAGCTAGCAATAGCAATAGCAATGCCAAACCCCATGTAAAGTGAAACAGCCAGTTAATTGAAGCACATCCACAAAGCCAATCTTTCCTTTTGCACCATTCTTTGTATAAGTACGAATAATTCTTTGTCCCTTACTTTGCTGAAGATCCGGTAGCTAAGGCGTTGGTCTCCCATCCTTCAAAAGATGACGTTTTCCCTCAAAAGAAAGGCGTGAAAATAGTTTTATATTCTCCAGCGTGGCGTCATCTTACCGTTTTGCTGTGCACTAAGTGTGTTTTGAATTCACGAATGCACTGTGGGAACATACGTTCGCATAGGAATAATACAGCGATGTAAAAAGGCTGCATAGCGATCTGCCTATTTAGGTAAAGGACATTTTTACTGGGAAACTGACTACGCATGCGCAAACACACATGGCCTTTCGGACAGGGATGGGAACAGTGTGCCTTCAGGAGGATAATTTTTGCAGCATTTTTGCTTGCATGCCAGACGAAGTAATGAGTCATTTTTAATTGAGGTATGAAAATCACCAAATGTTGGCACTTTCAAACATATAGGTAGTGTATGCTTTCTGAAATGAAATAAATAATTAAAGTAAATAGAAAAAGCCAGTTTCAACTATCATTTCAGCCTGGGGTAGGCAGTGCATACCTTGCCTATCCTGACCGCACGTCAATGGCCATGGCCCCAAAAACGTATTTATACGTTAAAAAAATAAGATTTTTTTTTTAAATGCGAGAGCATACAGAAGGCTTTGATGGGTGAAGCAATGGTAGTAATTACAAAAACGGCCAGCAGGTGGCAGCTGAGTATAAGAGATCAACCAGGGCCATGTTGCATCAAGCTCTTTTTGCCAGTGTTTTCAACAGGTTTGTGAATAATGAGGAAATTTAGCTATATTCTAATGCTAATTGCTGCAAAACGGAAACGGATACAAATGTACTTTTTTCCTGATAAAAGAAAAGACTAATCTTTCTTTTGGTAGTTTTTAAAGCAATAGAACACAATATTCTGTGGGCCTTGCAAAATCTGTCAAAAGCCAGTAAAACAGCCGGGAGCAAAGAGGGTTGCTTCAGCGAATGAGTTTACACACACACACACACACACACAATGGGGGCTAGTATCTTCTCATTTCAGAAATACTCAGTTTTCCAAAAATTCAACATTTTTCCACCCAAAAATTCACCAATGAGACCAAATATTCCTCAAATGTTGTTAAAACCATTGATTCACAATGACACATTTAACCAGAGGTGTGCATTTTGTCAATATTGACAGAAGGGCCTGTCAATCCGTCAATGTGTGCATTTCGTTGACGATTAACGAACAACGGGAAGCTTTAAAAATGTTATGAATAAAGCATAGCAGGTAGCAAGGTTTTTGTCCATCAATGTCAATAACCACGTCAGTACCGACGGACCTTTTCAGTCAGTTATTGACGGACGCCCATTTCGCTGACAAATGGCAAATAACGAATGTCGGAAACACAGACGGACTCCCACTTCGCTGACACACCAAAGAGTACTTCCACTTCTTTCCTGGGACTGCAGCTGAGCCACTCTTTTTCTTCTGCAGTAAACAAGTAAATTTGCCAGGTATGCTAACTTCCTCGCACACCATTCTCAAAGCCTTCTCTCTTTAGGCTTTGTCACAATACTGATAGCTGGCTGGGTTGTAGAGCTTGGGTAACTATAGACCTTATAGTAATGTTTTTTTTTACTTTCATAAATTCCTCTTTATTGTTGAGTTTATCCAAGCAATAGTTTAGTGCTCAGTTTGTTTATTTTACATCAGGCAGCTAAGGGGTCCTAACAAGGGGAAGTATTGAGTCAGTTAGCCGTGTGCAGCAGTATTCAGAGCAGTTATGATTGTGTGCACATACTATATGTGGCCACATTAAGTCAATTATATTTATTGTATATACTGAATTTTTATGACTTTGGCGAAGACCAGCGGACGCCTCTTGCCCACGCCAGTGCTTGCTACGTTGCCGTCAGCCAATCAGATGACAGTGATGACACGCCCCTGCTCTGCCCCAGAACCACCTCCTAGATGGTTCTAAAAGGCAGTTCCATTGTAACCGCTCGGCCCCGAAAAAGTCACATGGAAACGCCAACATCCGGGGCCAAGCAAGGCGGACTTGGTGTGGAACCGGTCAAGTGGAAAAGCGACATTAGTGAGGAAAATAACTGTAACATAACAATGTCAAGTGTAATTTAGCATGACGGAAGCATGGCTAAAATTACAATGACAGACTGACGATTGACAGACTGACAACTGGAAGTTTACTGTTGGTCCTAAAACAGCGGATGCAAAATTAACCATGACGGAAGGCCGGTTAATATAAGTTAACTCTCTTTTCACTGAAGCAACCCCCTTTGCTCCCAGCCGGTTTACTGGATTTTGACTGATTTTGCAAGGCCCAAAGAATATTGTGTTCTATTGCTATAAAAGCATGAAACCTACCAAAAGAAAGATTAGGGTCTCTTCTTTCATCAGGATTTTTTTTTATATGTATGTTTCTGTTTTGCAGCAATTAGCAATAGAATGCAGCTAAGTTTCATCATTATTCACAAACCTGTTGAAAACACTGACAAAAAAGAGCTTGTTGCAACATGGCCCTGGCCGATCTCTTATACTCTGCTGCCACCTGCTGGTCGTTTTCTGTAATAACTACCATTGCTTTAAGCGACCTCTTCAGGACAGAAGCTGCATCAAAGCCTTCTGTATGCTCTAGCATAAAAAACATTTAAAAACCCTTTTTTAACTATAAATACACTTTTGGGAGTGTAGGACAACATTTTATGTTTGAATGAGTCAAAAATGTTGACGGGTCGATTGATTAAAAATTACAGTTTGGCTCTGCTTGAAATATCGACCGATTGACAAAGATGGACGGAATGGTTTCCCAACTGTTGACGATTGCCGAATGATAGACGCTCGAAATTCATTGACGAGCCCACCTCTGCTTTAACATTACACGTTTACATTGTTTACATTTAGTAGTGATCATATGACCATAATCAAACCATTTGTTTCCAGGAAGAGATTTGCGGGTTTGAAGACGCGGTATGGCATGTTAAAAAGTTAGCAAAGTTGACTCATAAAATAGATTTTTGGAACTAATGGACAGACAAGTGCTTTTCTATTCTTCCGGAAGCCAGCAAGCAAAACACAAGCTTCGACCAAACATCTTCACTGAACTGAGATGTTTTACTTCAAACTGTTTTACAGCCTTTTTTTTTTTTAATTGCAGGCATTACAATATAATTTATACTGAAATGTAGACCTGATCTGTTTGTGCACTTTGAGTGGACATTGAAGTTGCTGATATTCTTTGTATTTAGAAGTGAACTGTTTTGAGAGTTAAGATGTGCATTTAAAAATAAGTTTGTATTTCTGTGTTTTTGGGAACATATTTTGTCATGTTCGTACATTGTCATCCTTTAGTTGGATCAAGCCAGTTTAATTCATGGTACAGACATATTTGTTGTTTTTTTCATTTAAAACATCATATTTTCAATACCACAAATTAATGTGCCATTTCGATATTGTTTGACTGGTTGGCTACGCAAATTAAAACCTTTTTAAGTCCGGACCTTTGCCCTGAGAAATCCTTTGTAAACGGACCACTCCTAATTTTAATTGACATTCTCTGTGGCCATGAGTCATTTAGGTTATTCTTAAAGAGGGGGCTGCCATGTGACAAGTGGCATGCTGTTAATTGGCTGCACCTTCAAACCTGGTGAATATGGTACCTAGTGACGTAGGCCCTGTCCACACGAAAGCCCGTTTCAATGTATCCGCACAGGTTTCTTATCGTTTGGGCAGTTTGTCCACAAGGCGGCGCCGTTTTGGAGCTTGAAACCGATCACTTTTGGAACCGGGCACCAGAGTGGAAAGATTTCAAAACGCGCCCCGCCCCGTACGTTCCAATGTGGACACCATATGCGGGGTACTTCTCCAGTTTGATGACTTACGCTCCAATTCTCACTTGACTGCGCGCAAATCGTCTGTCAACAATGGCGGATAGTCATGTTGTAGTCGTTTTGCGCAACCTCTTAGCTTTTACAGCAAAATATTTCGCGTGATGTTGTTGTACTTGAATCACCCGCCATTGTCTCCTGTGTTTGTGTCACTAATCTGTTTTTATTACTGGATAGCCGATAACCCATACACGGCCGTTGAAGCGACAGGGCGCCATCTTACTCCTCCCATCTCGCAAGCAGACTACTGTATTAACGATACGTATACGTACAGATTAGACATATACAGCTAATATATATATATATATATATATATACAGTGGTACCTCGGAGTTTGAACATAATTCGTTCCTGAGAAGTGTTCAAAGTCTGAATTGTTCAACCTCCGAAACATTTTTCCCATAGGAAATAATGTAAATGCAATTAATCCGTTCCCAAGCTCCAAAAACAGAAAATTCCTATTTTAATTTTTATTTATGTTTTTTTACATTTACAGCATAGTACAGTATTCATACAATAAAAATACCTCATCTTACCTGTTGTGGTGTGATGGCATCAGTGGATGATAAATGCTATGTTAATGCTAGTTCAGTACTGAGTTTGTGTATTTTACATTGGGCATATTGTTAGACTACTAAGCGGTCCTCAGATGCGTTGTTCAACGTCAGGCACTTTGTTGAACAGCTAAGGGGGGTCCTTACAGATTATTTACAGATTTAGTATTTAGTATTTACAGAAGTAGTACTGTGCGATAAGCTCCTTCCTAATTCCACTGTGGTTCGTAGCACTGCGTGTTTATCTATGCTGCCACTGGCACTGTTGTCTTTCTTTGGGCCCATGGCGAAGAAAATTATCGTGGAAAAATCAAAATGCACTCGCGAGTATGGACCTCCGGGAGAATTCACGATCTGATTGCAAATGAGCAGTGCATTGTCTCAACTACTGCAACGTGAGCATTCGGCATTGCTCGACTTCGCTCGGCTTTACTCGGCTACCCGTTTTCAAGGTATGTTCGGCTAAGCTTGCTTTGCTTGGGTGTTTGAACTCCGAAAATGAGTTCAAACTCTGAAGCATTTTTTACTCCGATTTTTTGGTTGAAGTCCAAATTGTACGAGATCCGAGACGTTCAAACTATGAGGTCCCAATGTCTATATATATTTTGATACTTCGAGAAACATTTCTTGGGAGGAGTAATATGGCGGCCTCGCGGCTTCAAAAGTCTTAGCCTTTCAGTGGTTCGTCTTCTTTGCTGATTCTTCTTCTACGCTTTCCGTTAACTCTCAGTGGCTGCGCTACAGTGCCACTCCAGACTTGGCACATACATTACAGCTGTTAAACGTCCTCAGCGTCTTCTTTTGGAAACACGCATGTCTTGAAACGTTTCTGTGTGTACAAGATTATTTTGAGGAACGAAGCCGGCTTTGCTTCCATGTGAAGAGGGCCTTAGAATGACTTGGCATATTCTTTTATTTCAGCAAGAGACTTTTCCACAAAAAAACGTTTGCTTCTCAGAGTATGAGACGGCCAACGGTCAACAGAGGGATTTCATTTTGTGGTCAAAATAGATATCGAGCTTTCTTGAGCTAATGGAAATCCCTCTCAGAAGATGAATTTTCTTCCCTCTTTCAATTGCTACAGGAACGACACATTTCAATTTCAAAAAAATATTTACAGAAAAACTTCAAAGTGGAGATCAAGACTAAAAGCGTGTGAACAACAAACCATACATCACTGACAAAATGGATTTCCTACAAGAGGTTTAACATTTGTAAATGCTCCATATAGAAAGGGTCCAGCCATATTGATTTAGAAAACACAATGTTCTATTTCGTCCCTCTTAACCGCCAGCTGGCAGTGCTGAAACAGAAATCCCCCACACGCATGCGTCACTCGAGAAAGAATTCATAAAAGAACATTTCCAGGATTCCAGCTAAGTATGACATGGGATCGTAGGCGGAACCGAGGTCTCTTTGACCTTCTCGCACTGTCATTTGCGGTGTTTGCCGCTGTTCTTCGTCGCCGTCGCTGGTGGCCTGTGATCTTGTTGATCGGGGCAGCAGGGTTTCCCGCCCCCCTTGGCTGCGACGGCACGGTGTATTTGGACTTTTGGAATTTATATATGGATGTTGGAGCTCTCTTTCCATTTTTACATGATTTCCGCTTTCCATCGTTGAGTGCGGCTTCAAGTTTGTAAGTACGCCTAGTGGATGTCAGCGACTGTTGACGTCTTGCCTGCGGTTACTTTGATTTGTTTTGAATACAACTCGCTAGTGTTGGTACGGTTATTTCGTATCCTTTCCAAGCTTGTATTGCCTCGCAACTTATGCGGCTCCATCCGTGGGTCGCCAGCCGCCTTGATGTTGTTTGATGGCTTTGATATTGTCTGTCATGACTTCTGCTAGTTTATGACAACACAGACATTCACTTACGTGTTGCTGTGAGCACTTGAAAATTAGTTTGTTCCGTTGGTGAAGAGGCCGGTTTTTCGCCTCCTCTCCCACACGAAGATGGCAGCCTGTTGACTTGCGCGCACTTATTGCGTGTTGATTGTTGGCTGCTGTGAACGAGGACGTTCACTGTAAGCACTGTGGCAGCTCCTTCTTGCCTGAAGAGGGACGCACTGACTGCTGTCTTGACTGTCGCGCTGTGGCAGTCCACACTTCGGTGAACACAACTGATGTTGCGCTTTACCAGGACGTAGCGGCTATCCAGGGGCGGTCATCGTTCGCTGTGGGAATTGGCCCTCCTCCCTCGCGGTGGTTGGGCAAAACGCAGGTCTGCTTCTCCTGCTGCTCCTGACCATCGGAGTAAGAAGAGTCGGGCGGACTCTCAGATTGCCTTGCAGTTGAGCCGTTTGCAGGCGAGTGTGATGGCAGTACAGGTGCAGTTGGGTGATCGAAACTCTTTTGTTTCTCAGGCCTCTGCAGTGGCGTTGCCCTATGCATTGATGGACATGCCGGATGCAACTCTCCAATTGCCCTCCCAAGCAGACAACGTTGCCGAGGATGCCGTCTCCGTCCGGGATTCTGAGGCATGTTCAGGTATGGACTCTGTTTCCACTGCCCTGTCTTCTCCTCCTTCTGAACGTTTTTCAGCTTCAGCGGAATTGGTGCACACTGTTATGCTTAGCGCGTTCCAACGTTTAAAGTTGGACGCGTCTGGCTTTTCTCAGCCTCCTACTCAGTGTGGCCTCTCTCCGATGGACTATTCAACCAAGTATTTTTGGAAACCCAGAATCTTGTCTTTTTTTGACAGACTTTTCATTCCTGCTTGTACAATTCTAGTGTTTATCCTCGGCTGAATCCTATTGGTTTGGACCGTATGCCTAATGTAGAGTATTCTGTGGCTTCACTCATTGTCTCCCCGGAGGAGGCCCTTAGAGAGGCTATGAGATGTCCTAGCCCTCAGTGGTGCTTTATGGACGAACTGGTCACTAAGTCGTACAACACGGCGACGGTGGTAGCACGCCTGGCCAACGCCCAGACGCATCTCCTACTTGCTCTCTCCGCAGCTTTGAGGGACAATAAAGTAGATGAGGCTACATCGTTCTGTAACATGGTGCTGTGGGATTTATCCCTTTTTTCTATGCTCTGTCATACTTGGGGGGGGAAGCCGCTCTCTCGGCCACCCCACTTGTCAAGTACTGGGCAGTCCTTTTGGCCTACGGGGATATATGGGCCTCGTCGTCCCACATGAGGACATGTCACAGACGCCCGTGGGGTTTGCACCTCTGGCCGAGGGCCCCATGGTCAGCCCCGAGCTTCACACACCACGCCCTATTCCTCCTGTACCCCGGAAGGGCCAGGGATTGAGCCCGAGGGGCCGGCAGTCGGTTACTTTTCCTGTCGCCAGCTCAACTCCTGGGCTGCCCTCGCTTCGGACACATGGGTAAAGGAAAAGGCACTAGCTCTGGATCAAGAGCTAGCGACCCTCCTCGCCAAGTCCGCTATCGAAGCAGTGGATCCCTTGGCTCATCCAGGGGGATTCTACTCCCCCTACTTCCTCATTTGAAAAAAGACAGGCGTATTACGCCCTATCTTGGATCTGAGAGGTCTCAACCGTTACCTCAGGGTGTTGCCCTTTCGTATGCTAACTACGTCGGCCATGTTGAGGACGATCGCCCGAAGGGAATGGTTCACATCAATCGATCTGATCTACTTCCACGTCCCTATTGCTCCTCAGCACAGGAAGTTTCTCCGCTTTGCCTACAGGGGTCGCCACTGGCAGTTGAGAGTACTCCCATTTGGCTTGTCACTCTCTCCCAGAGTGTTCACCCGTGTAGTGACCGAGGGGGCATAAAGGTGCTCCCTTACTTCGACGACTGGCTGATATGCGCACCGTCCAGGAATCAGGCAATCCGAGATACGTATACGCTTCTACAGCATGTGTCATGAATTGGGCTCAAGGTCAACCTGGAGAAGTCCTCTCTTGTTCCCTCTCAGCAGACTCTGTTCATCGGAATGTCGTTGGACACCACCTATGCCTAATCTCTCTCTTCCGTGCCAATGGGATTCTGCATTATGTCCTTTTTCTGCGTCTGCTGGGCTAATTAATGTCCCTGATGGCACTTGGACCACAGGGCCTGCTGTCGCTGCGACCATTGCAACGGTGGCTGCTCCACTTCCAGCTCAACCCGCTGCGGGACCATCAGAAACGTCTCAGAGTGTCCAGTCATTTCATGGTTGCTCTCGCACCTTGGGGTCGCCGGTCTGTTCTATCAGCGGGAGTTCCCAACGATGCCAGCCTGAGTGGATGGGGTGCAGTTTGGCAACACAGGACGGCTCAAGGCCTGTGGACTGCAGGGGACAGATTGCTGCACATCATTGTGCTGTAGCTACGGGCTGTGCATCTGGCCCTTATTCATTTTCTGCCCTTCGTGGCAGGGCGCCATGTCCTGGTACGATTGGACAACAGCTCCACTGTGTATCACATCAATCATCAGGGCGGGACAAGATCCGCCCAGCTGCTTCGGGCCTCACGAAAGGTTCTCAGATGTGACGCCCCCCGTCTTGCCAGCCTGCAGGCCATGTTTCTCCCGGGCATTGTCAACCAGTTGGTGGATTCCTTCTTCTGCCGTCGTCCGCCTCAGGGAGATTGGCGTCTCCACCTGGAGGTGGTGACCGCCGTTTGGAGTCGCTTCGGAAACGCGCCAGTGGATCTTTTTGCCTCCGAGGAGTCCACTCACTTTCCCCTCTGGTTTTCCCTGAGGGAACAAAGCAGCCCGCTAGGCCAGGATGCTCTGGCACACCCCTGGCCAAGGGGCCTGCTGTGGTTTGGCTTGGTTCCCTCTCCTTCGCAGTCTTTGCTTCTCCAAAACGTGGTTCCTGCCCAGTCGGTTGGATCTACTGGCCCAACAGCGGGATCAGATTTGGCATCCCGGTCCCCGTCGGCTCCATCTGTGTGTCTGCCCGCTGAGGGCCGAGACCCATTGCTGACTGAGTGCTTGTCTTCTGTTCATCATACGATCCTTAATCCCAGGGCTCTGTCCACTCGTTCGCTGTATGCTAACAGTTGGAAGCTGTTTACGGAGTGGTGTGCAAGTTGCAGGAGGGATCCCGTGACGTGCCCTATTCCCACTGTTCTAGCATTCCTCCAATCTGTTTACGATAACGGGCGTTCCCCTTCTACGATCAAGTGGCGGGCATTTCGGCCTGCCATATTGCAGTGGATGGAAAGTCTGTGGGTTGCCATAGCCTAGTGGCCTCCTTCCTCAGGGGTGCTCTTTACCTTCATTCTAGGAATCCGCTTCGAGTCCCCGCCTGGGTCCTTCATCTGGTGCTCGACGCACTGTGTAGGTCCCCTTTCGAGCCGTTGACCAAAGGGGAACTTCGCTGGCTGTCTTGCAAGACGGCATTTCTACTTGCAATAGCATCCGCTAAGCGGGTGGGGTTGCTCCACGCCCTATCTGTTAGCCCCGAATGCCTTCGTTGGCATCCCGACGGGGTAGGGGACACAATGTGGCTAAATGCTGCTTTTGTGCCCAAAGTTTTGTCTGGCTCTCAAGCCAACCACTCTATTCATCTTGCTCGTTTTGCTCCACTGTCTACGGATGGGGATGACACTCCAGGTCTTTGTTGTCCTGTCAGGGCGCCCCGCTCTTATTTGGATGCTACGTCATGTTTCCGTACATCCACCCAGTCTTATGATGGCCCGAATAAAGGAGCTGCTGTGTCCAAGCAACACCTCTCCCATTGGATCTGGGAGGTTATTCGGCAGTCGTATCGGGTCTCTGGTCGCTCCCCTCCTCCTGGGGTATGCAGTCACTCCACCAGGGGTGTGTCTACCTCATGGGCTGTTCTGAAAGAAGTGTCCTTGGAGGACGTCTGTGCGGCTGCTTCCTGGTCGTCGCCTTGCACGTTCTCCAGATTCTACAGTTTGGATGCCACCTCTCCTCATCCACTGAATGTGGTTTGCGGTCCTTTGAGGCCCCTCTGTGAGGTACAGTTCCCGGGTCTTCAGTGCTGTTTCAGCACCGCCACCTGGCGGTCGGGAGGGACGAAATAGAACGACAGTTACATATGTAACTACAGTTCTATGAGTCCCGAATCATCGCCAGCATGCTTGTCACTCAGAGCCCTCGTGTTCATTTGCGCGAGAAGGTTCTGAGAGATTCGGTTCAGGCTATGATCCCCTTATATACATGAGGATCACGTCAGCCAGAACCTTGGAAATGTCGTTTTATGAATTATTTCTCGAGTGACGCATGCACGTGGGGGATTTCCGTGCTGTTTCAGCACCTCCACCTGGCGGTCGTTCGGGACTCATAGAATCATAGTTACATAAGTAACTGTCGATTTAAAATAGGCATATTCTGCATTTCCCCCCACAATTTAAAACTGTTTCCAGATGTCTTAAAACATGTATGTGAAATACTTTTGTAAAATGATCAATAATTATTGCACCACTGCTTACCCGCCAAAAGTGTGAAGAGTTAAGTAAGCATATTAAATAAAGCCCTATTTAAATTTTTACTTGAGGCGGCAGCACTGTTTTCACTTCCATATACTTTATAGTAAATAAACTATACTTGTATTTTGAATAAGGCTTGCATACAATGGCAAGATTAAATTACTCATCTCATCACATCTTGTCACAATCATGTCAAAAATCATTATCATTAATTGAATAGTTAATTATAGCATCACAAAATACAGTGTCTCTGGTCCGTCAGGACATTTTGAAAACACATTTGTTTCCCAGTGGCCTACATTGTGTTGACTGGTCTGTTGATGTTAATGGGCAACTGAGGAGCTGGGTTGTTGCTGTGACTGTGTCAACCCATCTTAACTGGATGTGAAGTGACAGAGTGCACCAAAAGACACCACACAGACCTCGTTTCCCACTGGCCCTAATGCCATGTCTACTATGTGACATTGTTTTGTCGGATTGTAATTGGGTTAAAACTAGGGATGTAATGATAATGGCAATATCGTGATATCGCGATATTAAAACTTCACAATATATCGTCGTCGTCATGTCACAATATTAGAAGCAGCGGGTTGATTTCCATTTGTGCAGTTCTAGCACACTCTGGTGGCTAGTTTTTTACTGCCCTTCTATGTTTAAAATCCATGCTAATGGTCAGATGAAGGAAAATGTAATATGCTTGTGAACTGAGTCAATATGTGGAGGAACTCAATGTGTGCGTACATTAGCAAGTAAGTGCCTCAATATTTTTTTAAATATATATTATATATTTTTATTATATATAATATTTTTATAATATTTTTTTATTGCTGTAACGTCCTTCTTTCCTTTTCGGCTTTTCCTTTCAGGGGTCGCCACAGCGAATCAGTTGCCTCCATCTAACCCTGTCCTCTGCATCCAAAACATAAAAACATGCTATTCTAAATATTGTCATGGTCCCAAAAACATATTTATATGTTTTTTATGCTAGAGCATAGTGAAAGCTTAGATACTGCTTCTGACCTGAAGAGGACGCTTAAAGCTTCTTCTTCTTTTTTTCCTTTCGGCTTTTCCCTTCAGGGGTCGCCACAGCGAATCAGTTGCCTCTATCTAACCCTGTCCTCTGCATCCTCTGCTCTCACACCAACTACCTTGATGTCCTCTTTAACTACATCCATAAACCTCCTCTTTGGTCTTCCTCTAGATCTTCTGCCTGGCATTTGGAAACTCAGCATCCTTCTGCCAATATACTCACTATCTCTCCTCTGGACATGTCCAAACCATCTCAGTCTGGCCACCTTCTTGGTCTCTTCTTCATGTACCCTCACTCTTCCACTTGGGTCCCTCCAATTCACACACAGATACTCCATCTTGCTACAACTAACCTTCATTCCCCTCCTTTCCAGGGTAAACCTCCACAGCTCTCGCTTCTCCTCCACCTGTTCCTTGCTCTCACTACGGATCCCAATGTCATCTGCAAACATCATAGTCCATGGAGATTCCTGTCTAACCTCATCTGTCATCCTGTCCATTACCATAGCAAACAAGAAGGGGCTCAGACCTGATCCCTGATGTAGTCCCACCTCCACTTTGAACTCCTCCGTCACACCTACAGCATACCTCACCACTGTCTTACAGTCCTCATACATGTCCTGCATCACATGAACATACTTCTCTGCCACTCCAGACTTCCTCATACAAAACCACAGTTCCTCTCTGGGCACCTTGCCGTAAGCTTTCTCCAGATCTACAAAGACACAATGCTCCTTCTGACCTCTGTAGTTCTCTATCAACATCCTCAAAGAAAATACTGCATCTGTGGTACTCTTTTTTTGGGGGGGGCATGAAACCATACTGCTGCTCACAAATGTTCACCTCTGCCGTCAATCTAGCTTCAACTACTCTTTCCCTTAGCTTCATTGTGTGGCTCATTAGCATTATTCCTCTGTAGTTGCCACAACTCTGCACGTCTCCCTTGTTCTTAAAAATGGGCACCAGCACGTCTCCTTCATTCCTCAGGCATCTTCTCAAAATCTAAGATCCTGTTGAACAACCCAGTCAGAAATTCTACTGCTACCTCTCCTAGACACTTCCATCTCTATCCTTTATTACCCTAACCTGTTGCACATCCTTTCCATATCTGTCTCTTTGCCTTGCCAACCTGTATAGATCAGTCTCTCCCTCCTTACTATCCAACCTAGCATACAAGTCATCGTAAGCCCCTTGTTTGGCCTTTGCCACTTCTATTTTCACCCTCCGCTGCATTTCCCTGTACTCCTGTCTACTTTCTTCAGTCCTCTCAGTGCCTCACTTCTTCTTAGCTAACCTCTTTCTCTGGATCCACTTCTGCACCTCCCCATTCCACCACCAAGTCTCCTTATTCCCTTTCCATCCAGATGACACACCAAGGACTGTCCTACATGTCACCCTGATCACATTTGCTGTAGTTGTCCAGGCACCTCCTGACCATCCAGTGCCCGTGTCAACTCCTTCCTAAAAGTCATACAACACTCTTCCTTTTTCAGCTTCTACCATTTCGTCCTCTGCTCTGCCTTTGTCATCTTTGTCTTCCTCACCACCAGAGTCATCCTACACACTACCATCCTATGCTGTCTGGCTACATTCTCACCTACCACTACTTTGCAGTCGCTGATCTCCTTCAGATTACACCGTCTACACAAGATGTACTCTACCTGTGTACTCCGACCTCCACTGTTGTAGGCCACCCTATGTTCCTGCCTCTTCTGGAAGAAAGTATTCACGACAGCCATTTCCATTCTTTTTGCAAAGTCAACCACCATCTGTCCTTCTGTGTTCCTCTCTTGGATACCAAACTTGCCCATCACCTCCTCATCACTTCTGTTTCCTGCACCAACGTGTCCATTGAAGTCTGCACCAAACTCTTTCACTTCTAGGGATGGTCTGCATCATTTCATCAAGGTCCAACCAAAAGTCTCCTTCTCCTCCAGCTCACATCCTACCTGTAGCGCATACCCACTAACAACATTGATCATCACACCTTCGATTCCTAGCTTCAGGCTCATCACTCTATCTGACACTCTGTTTACCTCCAGGACGATCCTAACAAACTCCTCCTTCACGATAACTCCTACTCCATTTCTCTTCCTATCTACACCATGATAGAATAACTTGAACCCTGCTCTTAAACTTCTAGCTTTGCTCCCTTTCCACTTGGTCTGTTGAACACACAATATGTCCACCTTCCTCCTCTGTATTGTCAACCAGCTCTCTACCTTTTTCTGTCATAATTCCAACATTCAAAGTCCCTACTGTCAGTCCTAAACTCTTGGTGTTCCTTTTCTCTTTCCTCCTACAAACATACCTTCCTCCTCTCCTTTTTCGACCAACAGTAGTCCAATTTCCACCGGCACCCTGTAGGTCAACAGCACCGATGGCGGTCGTTGTTAACCCAGGCCTTTAACCAATCCGGTATGGAAGTCATATATTTGATTCGCATGTTTGATTTGGCCAAAGTTTTTACGTCGGATGCCCTTCCTGACACAACCCTCTGTAATTATCCAGGTTTGGGACCAGAACAAGAAGACACTGGCTTGTGTCCCCTTGTGGCTACATACATACTGTAACGTACTAAAGTAGAATATTGTGGGTTTTTTTAGTATGAGCTCATATTTTTTACAATAATGTGACCTTTTTTGTATCACCAACTTCCCCACAATATCGTTATAATTATCGTATCGTGACGTTCATATCGTCATAATATCGTATCTTGATGTTTGGATATTGTTACATCCCTAAAACAGCATCTGATGCCAACCTTGTACGAGTCAAGATTGTGTGGTAACCCGAACGTCTCCATTGATTTTAACTGAATGCTTTTTGGTGTTATTTGAGCCTGGATTAGGTTTCTTGGAAACATTAGATTTCCTGGCAAGTGTTTTGTTGGTTCTCATCATCTGCGACTAATATGGACCACAACTTGAACAAATGTTTAAAACACAGGATAACCCTGTAAGTGTCTGTCAGTACTGACATAGAGGTCAACCCTATTTTTCCAAACAATTTTGCCATAGTGTGTTCTTTGTAGCATTAGACCGATATGTTTTTTTCACAGCTGATACCGATTATTAGTAGTCAAGGATGCCGATAACCGATATTTGGAGCCGATATTTATTTTCACTAAAAGGGCAAATATTGGCATAAAAATTTTGGGGGGAAAAATACAAACTCCAGATCATATTTTTTATTTTATTTTTTATTTTAAAGCATATGTTTGAGCAACTTTTAAGGCTTGTAAAACATTGGAGATAAAAATAAATAAAAAATCTAAGTCAATAGACATCTTTGTTTTAAAAATCTAACAACAATTTTGGGAAATCTCCCAGTGGCAGTAGCATGTTTTCAAAAGTTAAATAAAAACTTAAACTCTAAAATTTCAAAATATCTTAAGTATTAAATTTGTACTTATCTTAGTTTTAATTTAAAACAAAAACAGAAGGTGCAGAGAGTTTCCAGGGTCATCTCTGAAAATAAAAATAAAATAAAATAAAAAATAAATTTAAATTAGTTCCCTGAAGTTAACACTTTTTAATGGATCTATTTTTGGTCATATGATTCTTCAAAATGGCTGATGCCGATATTCGTCAAAATGCTGAATATCGGTGCCGATAATCGGCCCGGCCGATAATCGGTCTATCCCTAGTTCTTTGGACATATTGCTAGCTCGGCCAAACACAAAACATCCTTGCTTGTTAGCCAGTTAGCTGGCCTAAAGTCACTGCTTGTTCATAGCTGCATGATATGACAGTCCATAAGGCAAAGCACAAGATGAAGAGGAATACGTTACTTATTACTTTCATGGATGTCTGTCTCCAAATGGGAGGAATTGTTTATTTTGCTGTGCTAGACACCCTTTCGAATTTAAATTTTGAATAAGTAGGGGACGTAAGTGATGGGGAATACCACTATTACGATTAATTAATCAAGCTTTTCTAGATATACAAGGATACATATACATTTACAGCTGAAACAGTAATAGAATTTCTGTGGCGCAGAAACAAAAATGTTTTCCATTTTATGCTCAGCGCAGTGCTTCAGTGCTTGTCATTTAAATTTCACTTCCAACACAAGCTGATTCTAATCAACAGGATCGTTATCAGGCTTATGCAGAGCTTGCTGATGAGTTGTGTTGGAGAAGGGCAACATGCAAAACCTGCAGGACTCGGGCCCTCGATGCCCACCTCTGGTTTAAGCTATAACTCAGCTAACTGTGCTCTAAAGCTGACTGATTAGAACACTGTATGATGAAGATAAAATATAAATGGAAAAAATAATCGCCACATAATGTGACATTAAGATGAACATAAGTTACAGGATGAATGTTCTGCCTATTACATATTGTTTTATATTAATGTATACAGTTTTAAGTTATGAAGGAAAGGTTTACTGAGAGATTTATTTTGATAAATGAATGTTGTTAGTTTATATTAAAGTAAATTTCCATAGGTTAATATCATTCAAACATATGCATCCTATTCAACTTAGGTTTAAATAGTCAAAAAATTATTTCACCTACAAAAAATAAAAATTTACACAAGGTTGAAGGCAATCAGGTCAATCGTCCTTGTCGATGAGGTGTCCCTTATTTAATTTTCAGGGAGTTGGCAACCCTAGATACGGCGGAAGTCTCCGACGTAAGTTGCTAGCAGCTAGCTGTTAGTATGACCAATGAGATGTCTTATTTTCATTTAGGACTACAAAAATCAATGAACAATTACTGTTGATATGCTGAAATCAGATGATTTTGACTATTTTAAATTAAAAAATGACTCTAAATGATTACTCGATTATTAAAATAGCGGTCGATTAATTTGATAATCGATTGCTTGTTGATTAATTGATTCATTTTGACAGCTCTATTTTCAACAATTTGGGACAATTTTAAATAAAAAAACATTGCTCCAAACAATTACTTGATCATTAAAACAGTTGTCGATTAATTTGATAATTGATTACTTGTCGATTAATCGATTAATTTTGACAGCCCTATGTGTAAGCTTGGAAAAAATAAAGTTACTGTAATCTTAATTCATACACGTCCAAATCAAATTGGAATCAATGAATAACAGCAAAAGATTAGTCGATACGAATGTCGCAGCATCGTGTGCATGCGGCACCCACCGGGAGCTGCTGTTGCCATTCAAAGTTTCTATGTAGACGTCTCTAGCAGCAGCCATTTTGCAACGCTCAGACTGAAAAAAAATTTAAAAGCCAATCGCAAGCAAAGAATACATCACGCTCAGTTAACGGTGATCTTAGACACTACATGTGTTAGATTTCGAATGGCCATCGGTGTCGTGACCATTTCTGTTCGGAATCGCCTTGCTCGCAGTTTAAAATCAAGTCTTTGGTGCACCACAGCCATCGCATTCACTCCCTTCTCTCCGAAGGGTAACAACCGCCTACAATTTTGCTTTCAGCGTGGCCACAAAGAGGTTTTCCTGGAACGTTTCACCCTTAATTCTAATCCACACTGTTCCAAAAACACCTTTATGTGCCCCAATTTTCTTTTAAAGGCAATTTCTGTCCCCCCCCCCAGCATCCCCCCCCCCACAACATTCCCTACCCTGAAGTCCCTTGTCCTCCTCATTTCCCCCCCTTCTTCACACCCTCCATGGATTCGCCATTAAATAAAATCTTTCGCCCTCAGTCACCGAAAAACACAATTAGTACTTAGTACTTACTTGAAAAAAATATCCAATTTCATTTTTACACATTGGTGGAAAGGGCTTTTTTTTCAATTCCAAATGCCTCCATGTCTGTGCTTCTAATATGGCGGGTGCAATGGAAGGGGGTGGGGTGGGGGCGGTGGGGGCAATGCTATAATCCTTTTCTCGAAGACATCCAAACAAAAAGGCCGCAATATGTGCATGTAAATTCGTTAATTGATAAAATGATCAACACAACTGCATGAAGTACATTTTAGAATTAGTACATTTCTAATTAGTCAACTCAATGGATAGCTATTTTGAAATTTGTTTCAATGAAATTAATGTGCAATGTTGAATTATTTTACACGTTAGGTTTCAAACTAATCTGATATCTGATAAAATGATGCTACAGATACAAATGATAATTAAAATATTTTGTGTGTTTTCACAAGCAATGCAATATAATTTATTGCTTGCTTGTTTGAGTTTATGTTTTAAAAACCAGAGTGAGGCCTAGTGAGGCTTGATTACAAAAAGGAGAAATGATCATAATGAGACAGAGAAAGCTAATATTGTAGATATTTTTCTTTAAGGCCTAGAATGTACTAAAATATCAAAATCGGGAGTTGGGGGGGGGGGGTCAATATTAACAATTAATATATGTAGATCCTACTTTGCAATACATGCTGCACCCATTGTACATATAAAAGCCCTCTATTTCCTGCTTGCTACCGTTCTCAATCAATTTGATTAAACGCCGTGAAAGGTTACAAATGCATACAAGGTAAACGTGTATACACTTTAAGGTTAATGTAGATGAGCCCTCTAAACTAAACATAGCAACAACCTCTCCCGCCCCCAAATTAAGATATTTGTAAATGCGTTGCAAACAATTGGATAGATGACTTCTACCTGCACCGCGTGTGACGTGTTAGCATAAACTTAAAGTCCAAGCATGCAAAAAACATATTCTCAACACCTACCATTCAAGATGCACTGGGAAAAGATAAGAGCCAATATCCACATGCCCCGCTCCTTTCAATATCCAATCTTAGGCTTTTTCTGCTTATCTCCCTGCACTCTTGCTCCTTGTCTTTCTTTTATATCTTCAACAAGTCATTTGCGATGAAAGAAGGGGGCAAGCGTGCATTTGTTATTCACTCCTCTTGTGCGGACACAATCCAGGGTAGAAGATGAAGAGGAGGAGGTTTGGATCTTCTTCCTGCAGCTGATTGTCTTGTGGTGCAGCGGGACGCAGTGTATAATCCACAAGTAGGGCTATTGCGTCGGAGGTGGACCGCGCGGGGCCTCAGCAGCGAAGCCGTCCCCCCGTGTCGGACCTCTGCCGGGCGTTGAACATGAGGGAGCCCGGCTCCGTGCTCTCTCCAGGTGAGAGGTTCATCCGCGGTTGCTGACGCAGAGGATGGAGGTGCATAGAAGAAAAGTAGCAGTGCGTACACCCAGGCTCCGCAAACAACCAAATTACAAAAAAGAAAAAAAGAGAGAAGGAAAGAAAGAAAGAAAGAAAAAGAAAGGGGGAAGTAAAAGGCTGGAAAAAATATTCAAATTAAAAAACAACCAATCACAAATGTCCAAATATGAATGAAAGAGGAAATGCGTCTCCACGAGAGGATGGGGTCAATTTTCGCCAAGTGCGTACGCCGATGATTGTTAGCTGTGTTGGGAACTCATTCTCTCTTCTCCACCTCTCTCAATCCGGCGAGCAACAAGCACACGCATTTTCCCGCACACACAAACTGCGCACACTGGTCTCTTCGCCTACTACAACGTGCTCTGCCTTGCACACGTGTGTGATAAGCCCTCTTCTTCTCCGCAGCGGCGGCCTCCCTCTCCCATTGCCTTAAAGATACACGCATGTGAGTGGGTGGGTGGAGTGAGCACAGCTGAGCCTCGGAGGCAGCCTTGAAACTCCCTCTTTGTCTTTTGCCTTAACACTGATTAGGGTGGCCCATGAAGAGAGAAAAGGACATTCGCATGAGAGATTTAGCACTCTTTGCAGGACATCTTTCCTGGCTGAGCAGTATGCGGAAGGATGCTTTCTGAGCGAGGGAGGGGGCAGTGAGAGGTGGAGAGAGGGAGAGGCCAGGCTTCACCTGACTGGTTCAACGTTTATGATAAACGGCCTTAATTGCAAATCTGGTCATCAAATGTGATTTCTGTAGAAATCACAAGTTCTCCATGCAGGGTTTATGAGCCCCTGTGCCAATAAAACGCCATTAATTAATTAACCTTGGTAAATACAAGCAGAAAAACAGGACATGCACTATTTTTTTTCTTTTCTTTTTTCTTCCTAAGAGCTCAGTATTGTTCATTCAGTAATTTTACCGATTTGACATGCCATCATCATTGCTCTTCTTTTTCTTTTCTTTTTTATTATTATTTTGTATGTGGGTGAGTATGTGTGTGTGCGTGCGTGTGTGAGTGTGTGTGTATTCATTAGTTCACCAAAAACCTATTAAAAAATCCCATACCGTTCACCTAAACCGAACACCGCCGTCAGGAGACCCGAGGAGGGACCAAAGAAAAGAAAGGAAAGTGAATTCCAGCACCGACCAGACACCACCCACCAACAACCAACAAGGACATGCACTACTGAAGCACCATGAGATGGCATCAAAAGTTTCCCCTTGAAGGGTTTGAAAGATTTGTTTCATGTTGTAAACTTGTTTTTTTTTTTTTTTTCATTTTTGGAAATTTTGTATTTTAATCAAAAGTGCACACTAAAAACGGATTGGTCAAATTAACCCAATAAAAGGTTACATTTGACCAATCTAGCTGGTAGTTATGTGTCCGACAGATCCTTTGGTTAAAACAATGAATTAAGGTGTTTTCAACCAATATATATTGATGATTGGGCCAACCGATACAAATTGGTAATTCTGACCAAGATATTGGTTAATCTGTGTTAGAGGCTGACAAAAAGAGCACCACTCATTGTCCCACCCATCTAAATGGGGCAAAAGTCATTCTCCGCATTTGACCCATCCCCTTAGGGAGCAGCAGTGAGCAGCCAGGTTCAGGAATTCATTTGGTGATCTAACCCCCCAATTCCAACCTATAATGCTGAGTGAGTGTCAAGCAGGAAGGAAAATGGGTCCCATTTTTATAATCTGTGGAATGACCAAGGCAGGCATTAAACCCACAACCTCCCAGTCTCAGGGAAGACACTCTACCACTAGGCCACTGAGCTGGTCATGCCTAGTGATCTATCTAGACAGACATTTCCATTTTAAACACCATATTATACAGGTATATTATAAAAAATTGTAATCACTTATAATAATTAATAAACACATTTAGAATGCAGTGCTCCCAATTTTATTGCACCACACACACACACACACACACACACACACACACACACACACACACACACACACACACACACACACACACACACACACACACACACACCTGTATATACACTGGGTGGGGTCACATTCACGGTGTAGGGGTAGAGTTTGCCAGTCGGCAAGCTGGCGAACTCAGTAACAGGGTTAGGTATCACTAAGCACGCTGACGTGACGACCGGGACCTTTCCCTGCCGGGCCTGGGGTTCTGGGGTACCCCAATCACCCCCCCCCCCCCCACCCACACGCGGTTGGAGGTGGGGTTGGCGCGGGTGCCCTCCCTAACACATCCTGTTTAATCGAACACAAAGATGATGTACTCACCAATGACCACAGCTACTGTATGTTGTATTCCTTCATACATCTAATGGAAGAGCATTTATCTCTAGTGCCTGCCACTACATCAATGTAGTTGGAATAGATTGTTGATCAAAGACGTGTTTGTAATTAATAAATAATAACTTTTGACCAAATTAAATGAAAATGCTCACACTCACAGCATCCCTGATGATATCCAAAGGCACACTTGCTTTGGAATCACTGGGGTAGAACACTGATTGTAGACTAAGGGTGTTATGTTTTGGTTTTCCACCGTTTCCTGTTTCAGATTTCTCCCTTGCAGTTGCTGGGGAAACAGCTGGAGGGCGGATCGTACTGACACACCTGCTGCCCATTTTGTTATCAGGCCGAAATAAAAGCATGGCAGCAAGAGAGAGGAGTGTCGGGTTATTGCTCCGCGACGCTACTCACTATACCTGACGTTTACGATACTGCTACCTTTCTAGCGGCAATCTTTCTTGGTGTTGTGGACACCACTAGTGATTAGACTAGTAGCATTTTTCTTTAGCCAATTTTGTGTGCTACACTCCTCTCTGTTTTATCCGCCCTTTTCTCAGCCCAATCAGCTGGTAACTCCGTACTTCGGAAACCCAATATCCCCCATCCTTCCCGCTACTCCGGCAACATTGGTGGGTGTGACCAATTCATTCACCGTGTAGTCTGGTTTTTGATCAACAGCCACAAACTTTCCCTAATGATGGCGCCAAGGTCGCCTTTGTAATGAGCCTACTTTCCGGCCAGGCGGCATTATGGGTGATGGCAGTCAGTAAAGCCCATCCAGAGCTCCGTGCTTGATTGCCTGCTTTCCTGTCGGAACTCAGAAACGTCTTCGACCACCCGGTAAGAGGAAAGGAAGCAGGCAGCCCCGCTTGCTGGACCTCAAGCAAGCTGACTCGTCACTTGCTGAATACTCTATCTCATTTCGGGTTTTGGCCGCCGAGAGCCGTTACGACGAAGCGGCGTTGTGTGGGATTTTCCGGCGGGGCCTTAGCCCACGAATTAAAAACGAGTTGGCTGCATGGGACGAGATATCAGGCCTGGAGGAACTCATTAACCTGGCCATTCGATTGGACAACAGATTGCGGGAGCGGCAGCGGAAGGAGGAGCGACGACCTGCGGTAGTAGGCACGGCTGCTCAGCCATCTTAAACCACGTCCGCGGGGCGCTCCATCGGCGCCCCGTCTCCTGATGCTTTGTGGCGACGCCCTCCTACGGGAGACAACATCGAGCCCATGCAGCTGGGAGGAGTACGACTCTCTGCGGCGGAGCACAGGAAACGGATGAGGGATCGGGTGTGCCTATATTGAGGATAACCCGGACACCAATTGGCCACATGCTGAAGGCTGCCTGATAGACGTCTTGACGCTGCACCCACTCCAGCCACAACGGTTCAACCCCAACAAAACAACCAATGTGAGTACTCCCAGCCTGCGGGATCATGGGACACAAATAGCAACTTAGACATTAAAAGACTGCAATTGTCAGGAGAGATGACATAGGGTGGTGGGAGCATAAAGATGATAGCTTTGGCGGACTCTGGGGTGTATTATTGTATTGTCGACCCGAAAATTGTTAACACCTTGAAATGTCCCGTAGTTAGACTTGGTAAAACCAAGTAAGTGTATGACCTCAATGGGTGCCTCTTGTGGGTGATTACGCATAGAACAGAGAATCTACACATGCGTTTGTCGGGAAATCACATTGAAACGAGACAATTTTTCGTTATGCCCTCCCAGTCAGCCCCGGTGGTCCTGGGTCTGACTTGGCTGGCTAGGCACAACCCTGACATACCTAGGTTGGAGAGATGGAGTTTGTTTGTCACTCACATTGCCTGCAGTCAGCGGTAAACTCCCACTATGGCCCAGTTAAAGCAACAATGGAATCCATTAACCTAGAAAATGTGCCAACATAATACCACGACCTACGGGAAGTTTTTAGCAAAGACCGGGCCTTGTCTCTCCCTCCGCATCGGCCATATGATTGCGCTATAGAATTGGTTCCTGGCGCACCACTGCCTAGTACACGCCTGTACCAAATATCCAAGCCGGAACTTCAAGCCCTTAAGGAATATATTACAAAGTCGCTAGTTGCCGGGCTTATTCGGCCTTCCAAATTGCCGCTTGGGGCAGGATTTTTCTTCACTGATAAAAAAGACAAGACTCTACGTCCTTGCAAAGATTTTCGTGGTCTGAATGACAAAACGTTTAAAAACAAATACCCATTGCCACTAATGGAGTCCGCATTTGCACAAGGACATTCCGCTACAGTGTTTACCAAATTAGATCTTCGCAGTGCCTACTATCTGGTTAGGATAAGGGAGGGTGACGAATGGAAAACAGCGTTTAAAACACCCAATGGCCATTTTGAGTATTTGGTTATGTTTTTTGGCCTTTCAAACGCTCCCGCAGTATTTCAGTGTTTTATTAATGACGTCTTGCGTGACATGCTTAACCACTTTTGTTTTGTTTACCTTGATGACATTTTGATTTTCTCCGGAAACCTCGCAGAACATCACCAACACGTTCGGCTGGTCTTGAAGCGACTGCTGGAAAACCGGCTATACATAAAGGCAGAAAAGTGTGCATTTCACACCATTTCGGTGCAGTTTCTCAGATATATTGGGAGAAGGGCCAATTGAGAGCTGACCCAGCCAAAATCCAGGCCGTGGTCGAGTGGCCAACTCGGGGGTCAAAGAGGTTCCTGGGGTTCGCTGATTTCTACCGTCGGTTTATCCGCAACTACAGTATGAAAGCGGAACCTCTGACAAGGCTTACATCTTTCCCTTTATTTGGACTCAGCAGGCCGAGGCCGCCTTTGTTAAATTGAAATGATTATTTTCATGTTCGCCGGTTTTGACACACCCTAATGACGTTCTCCCATTTGTTGTCGAGGTTGATGCTTCAGAGACAGGAGTGGGGGCGGTGTTATCCCAACGTTCCCCAGTCGACCAGAAGCTGCAACCCTGCGCCTACTTCTCTTGTCGGCTCAACCAAGCGGAGCGCAACTACAATGTGGGCAACCGTAAGCTGCTGGCCATCATTCTGGCGTTACAGGAATGGAGGTACTGGTTGGAGGGCGCGGCGGAACCCTTCCAGATCTACACGGACCACAAAAACTTGGCGTACCTCCAGTCCGCTCAGAGACTCAACCCTCGTCAAGCACGCTGGGCTCTGTTCTTGACGCGTTTTGATTACGTCATCGCTTACAGACCAGGATCCCGGAATGCCAAGCCGGATACCTTGTCCCCCCCTACACGGTCCAGCCGCCGAGGGGATTCCGCCCGAAACGATCGTTCTGGAGAACACAGTTTTGGAGGCCCTCCAGTGGGAGGTAGAGAGGAAGGTGGTGGAATCAACTGGCAACACACAGACCCATGTCGCTTGCCCTGGAAATAAGTTATTTTTACCCGCACACCTTCGTCAAGAGGTGCTGCAGTGGGGGCATGCATCAAAGGTGGCATGTCATCCTGGGGTTGGTCGAACTCTATCCCTAATAGCGCAGAGGTTTTGGTGGCCAGGGCTACGCAAGGGCATAAAAGAATATGTCTCCTCCTGTACAGTGTGTGCTCGAAACATGCCCTCTCACCGTATGCCAGCCGGTCAGCTCCGTCCTCTGCCCATTCCGCCCCGTCCTTAGTCGCACTTGGCACTGGACTTTGTTACCGGGCTACCTCATTCCCACGGTAAGTCTGTGATCCTTACTGTGGTGGACCGGTTCTCCAAAATGGTGCACTTTTTACACTATTGCTGTGCCCAGATTGCTTACCTCTTTGCAGACAGCGGATATCCTGATAAGGGACATATTTAGGATCCACGGGATGCCATCCGACCTCGTCTCCAACAGGGGGCCTCAGTTCGTGTCCCGGGTGTGGAAGGCATTCTGCAATTCATTGGGAGCTACTGCTAGCCTGTCTTCGGGCTATCCTCCCAAATCCAATGGGCAAATGGAGAGAGTGAAGTGTAGATTGTAGCCCCCCCCCCAAACAACTACAAGTAATACAAATACATAGCACAAGTACAGTGCAATGCAACTTATTAGTGCAATTTGTGCTGACATTATTAACTACAAAATGTTTTCAAACATACAATATAATTTATGTAAGATACATATAAAAAGTAATAAAAAATAATGAGGTCAATGACGGATGCCCATTTTGTTAACAATTGACGTGAAACTTCGAAAAATTGACGAAAACTATCGCTATTTTGATGTTTATTTTTATAGACAATTCTGATTGACTGTCATACATGCCTGTACCCTGGACACGTTTTTCTTCCTCCTCCTTTCTCTGCTTTCTTAATGCAGTACATGAGGGCTTGGACCTTTTCATTGTAAAAGGTTTTTGATGTATAGACAACAACATAAGCGAGCCAGCCATCTACCAATAGCGCTAACACTCTGAGATGATGCGCGACCCCTCCCCCTACCTTTCACTGTAAACAGCAGCAGCAGGTCAGATTCAGGGTGCCAAGTCATGATCTCATATTTATTTGGACTAGAAGTCATAAAAAAATAATTATTGTATAAAATATATATGTGGTTTAATATAACATATATAAATAATGTAATGTAATAATGTAAAATAAATAAAATATATATGCTCTATAACATTTTGTAGCATCCTCAGTTGAAAAAAAGGTGGTCTTTCCAACTGATGGTTCACAACTTTTATTAAACCTTCCTTTGTGTGAACACACTGTAAGAGCTACAATACAATTAAACAAAAATTGCCATTAACTCTTTGACTGCCAACCATTTTCAGAAAAGAGAACATGTGGGAGCCAGCTGATTTAGAGCATTTTGACTGATCTTTCAAGGTCCACAGAAAATGTTGTTTGTTTCTACCTTATTCAGTTTTTCAGTAATCAACAATAGAAAATAGGTTAGTTTCATCCAAATGCTCTCTTTTTGACCAAAATACGTAGAAATCAAGCTTTTTGTGAAACGAAATTATTTCATGCACTCTAGTGAGTTTGACACTTTTTTTTCCCATGAATGATGCCACAAACACCTAAACAGTGCTTTACTTCTATAAAACTCTACCACCAACAATGAAAAAGTGTTTTTTGATAGCAAAATAAGTTTATTTACATTCAATCAACAGTGTAACAATTTGACAAAACAGTTTGGCAAACTATTTACAAATGTGTGCAACTGTGCATGTGTGGTGTGTGTATGTGTTACTATTTACAATTGTGTGGATGTTTCAACGACACAATTTTTCTTTTTGTGTGGTATATTGTGTAACACTCCCCTGCGTGCAAGGGGACGCACCAGGATTTGCATCACAGATTAGTTTCCCTGCGATTGCCCCTTCGCGTGCAGACCCTACACTTTCTTGCCTGCTTTTTTTCCGGGGAGTAGCAGGTATGTACTGCAGTGTGTGTTTGGCCATGTTGCCATCAAGTCTACTCTCAGGATCATGATACGGTGACCTGGTGTTACGTCTGGCTTCCTCATGCCCTTCAGTTCCTATACCTGCAACAACTTCCTCTTCCTCCTCCTCCTTGTCTTGTGGTAACCGCCACACGTTAGCACACTCCAGTGGACGAAAACAGTAACGTTTTACTATGCAGTAAATTACACAATGAACATGAAATACAGCAACATTAGTTAAACAATGAAACATTGCTCTAATACGAACCTCGTTCCCTTCTCAGCCTGGTGCTTAAGAATTGTTCACTGAATTAGTTGTAAACTTCAGTTTTCTCTGATTTCCTGTGGTGCGCACACGTCTTCTCTGCACTTGGAAGATGGCGCTACTAAGTACGTTGGTTACTTACGTCAGTTCCTACCGGTTTATGAGACCTTTTCCTGTATCCTTCAAAATAAAAGTATCAACTATATTATAATAGCACAATAAAACAACGCAATTCTGCAATACAAAAATGCAAAAACTAAAATAATAGCACGGTTATTTACATATTTTATTCTAGAAAACCTGAGAGTTGAAAATATTTTGTATCTTTTTTTTTTTTGCTCTGCAATTTGCCGCCCCCTCCACTAATGGCGCCCTAGGTGACCGCCTAATTTGTCTATGCCCTGTTAATATCTAATGGACTACAATATATATGATCTTACCAAGAAACCATTAGGGGATTATAAAATCTTAACTACTACACAGCATCATTGCACAAGGGTAACTTTATGACTTTGGTAACAAATTACTTGTAAATCATTTGATTATATTCAAACACTCTAATGAATATACATCTCACCATGTTTAAAGATAAGCAATTATGACATAAGAAAGGGAATTTCACTATACGAGTCAGGCATCTTAATAATTCAAGCAACATTATGAGGTAAAAATGGATAAACGGCCATCTAACGTACTGTACATCCTCTTTTTATTGGTCTGCCGTTGATTGCTTCTCTCTTACTATAAATTCTGAAGGGAAAGAGGTACTACATTTCTATTGAAGTTTAATGAGTCAAAAGTGTCTCCACAATGTGAAGAAATAGTAGAAGACCTGTTTCCTTTTGAGAGCACTTATTTGCCTTTAGAGGTCTTGTGTTTATTTAACCATTTTCACTGATTACGCTGTGACTTGTACATAGTCATATATTGGTATATGTTCTCAATACTGGTTTAGAGTGCTATATACAGGAATTGACAAAAGGATCCATGGTTATGTTACTGACCAATAACAATCTTGTAATGCATTTTTATTTTCTAATCATGGAAAACGTTCTTACTGATTTTTCTTTGTTTGTTTTTTATTTTCCCGCATTCGATTGGGCTTACTGGACGGAACAGCTATAAACAATTTTGAATTCAGACCAGATACTCTCCCAATTTGAAGTAGGTCTTTTGAGGTACAGACCCCTCCAAAAGTATTGGTACGGCAGGTCAGTTCCTTTGTTTTTGTTGTTTGATCACATCAAAAGATCATGAGAGCTCTCAAATATAATAATAATGATGATAATAAGTTTATTTATATAGCACCTTTCAAGCAAAAAAAAAAAACATGCACATAAAGGCGGTTAAAAGAAAATTGACCATAGAAAACATTTATAATAAAAGAAAACATACATGCGGATATATTAATACAGTTAAACTATAAAATCAGTAAAAGCTGTCATGTTTGGGTTCTGTTTTTCCTTGTGTGTCTCCCCTGGTCTTGTTAAGTGTAATCCTGCCCTTCCTCGTGTCAACCAATCAGTGCCCTCAGCCACTTGTGTCTTGCCCCAAACTTGTGTCGTTAGTGTGTGTATTTAGTCTCCTGTCTCCCCTCTGTCTGCGTCGATTCATTGTTGTTTTCCTCCCATCATGCTGCCAGTTTTTTTTTTTTTTGCCTTGTCCTCCCCACGTTTTATTTCATTGCTATTTGGAGTTTGCTTTTGTTTTGTATAATTCAATTCCTTTTTATTTGTATTTTACATAACCTCTGCCTCCTTGCCCTGCTTTCCTGCATTTGGGTCCACAACCACCACTACCCCTTGACAAAAGCAAGCCTAAAAAAAAATTGCCTTTTAAAAACAACCAAAGATGTTAAAGACTCCACATTTCTAATATTTTTGGGAGTCTGTTCCAGAGTCTAGGAGCCTTAACTGAAAAGGCTCGATCACCCTTCGTTTTTAACTTGGAATCTGGAACAGCCATTAATGTTTGATTAGCAGATTTCAACAGTCTTTTTGATCTGTACGGATTTAAATGGTCACTAATATAATCTGGAGCCATGCTGTGGAGCGCTTTAAAAGTTATTAATACATGTTTTAAATACATTTTTATCAGTATCTACTGCTATTTATTTATTTATTTTTAAACAATCGTTTTGAATTATTTAAAAGTATGTACAAAATAATAATGAAGACAATTAAGATTATAGTACATTGAACTTTGATTAGATTTTGCAGATTGTACCATAATTTCTGACATGTTTATAAATTGATGGTGATACTGTGGCTTTAGATTTTTTTGCTGTAAATCTTTGTCATGATCTGTGCTCTCAGGTAGTTTTGTGTTTTACTTGCAGCAGCAGCCTGACGAATGAGCGGGTCCCAGAAGACACACACCTGCAGCCAATTCTCAATCAGTAGAGTGTGTATATAAAGGCAGCTGACGTCTAAGTGACTTGTCTGACCATTCGTTTTGCACACCTCCTTAGCCCATCTGTAGTCTCGACTTCCTGATCCTGTACCTCAACTATGTATTGCCTCGCCCGTTCTTGATCTTGTTTCTGTGTTTTTTTGTTTGAGCTTAGGGAGGCGGTAGCCATGTTAGTTTCCCGGTTTGACGCTTTGTCCTTCCACGTTATTTCGAGGGGCGAGACCGGAGAAATTCCTTCGGCACCCCGTTTGGCTGCTTCGGATCTGCTAGCACACAATATCCGGGAACAACATTACCAATATAATATAAACACTTGTTTTGTTTTGAAATTGGGGTGGAAAAGTGGCTTAAAGTCTACAAAAATAATTTAAAAAACAAATCCAGACACTACCTGCCTGGGATACATAAACACGAAACGCAGAAGAAGAGAACAAAACACCAATTTCTAATTTCCCAGGACGTAATGTTAAAAGTCTTTATTTGTCCACTGTTTACTCTCAGCTTTGATTTCTCCCCAAGAATTAACCCATCCAAGGATTGCCATTAGGGTCTCCTCAACTACCATCTGAAACTCTAAGACAAACAGACATAAAATAATATAAAATAACAGAATAACATTAATTAGTCATTTTAATGACCTTTAAAAAAAATTATAATAATTTAGTTACTGTAGTTTAATCCTTTTAAATACCTAATTTCTCCGTCATTACACAGTTGTACACCCTCTTCCTAGCTTAAAGAATGAAATAAATGTTAGCTAAAAGTAAACAAATAAATAAAAAATCAATTACAAGTAGTCTGTGCGTTTGGATACGTTGTAGTTTGATTTGGTTGTAGATGTCAAGTAACATCTCTCTTTTTTTTTTCTTTTTTTTTTAAGTAAAGGTATGGTCCAAAGGTTTTGTTTTGGCCTGTCTGGGATGTTTCTGGGTGGAGACTCAATGTTTTCCTTCTAGCCAAGCCACGGAGGCAAGCGACGATCAGTGGTAAATGCAAATTTTGCTGTGCAACCGGACGCCCCTGATTGGTTGGCTGCTTTCTCGCTCGTTCCTGTTGCATGCTTCCTTGAGCGTCAGTTTGAATGTTGTCTTTACAAACAGCAAAGGAAAAACTTTTGACCATACTGTATTCAAGGATCTTTTGTGGCTGCGTCTTCCGGGTGGATCGTCTTAACAATTGAGTCTCGATCCCGTCAATCATTCTGCCAAAATGATGCTGTGCATGATCGTTCATAGCTGCGCATGCACACATGTTGTGTTAGTAGCATGTAGCCACTGAGCTTCAGATTCAGCCATTGAAAGTTGTAGCTCCACCGATTTAACCGCATACTTTTAAAATGGCTGAGAGCTGCAAGAGGACATCTGTCTATGAAATGAGGCCGGCTGCAGAGACTGATGAAGATGATGATGAGCTCGCACGTTCTTGGCATTTGAGAGGCGTTTCCCCCGGATGAGCAGGAGAGCTGGTAGGATGGTCTCGCGCATGCGCATTTTTAAAAAGTGACAAACGGATGTTTGACTTCTACTTTTTTAAAAGATCCTTGAATACACATTTAAGTAAAGTAGTTCTGCGTACAAATAAAGTGTTTGTCCTATTAGTCATTCTTAAAGTGATCAAAATGTACAGGGATTTGGCCTTTGATTGAGAAATTGCATGTCATAAATGGAACAGCACTATTGAAAATTGCAATTACAGTATTGGCATTTGCTTTTAATTGACAGGGGATTAACATAAGTGTATTCAAACAACCCAAAAATATCAATATGCAAAAATGAGACAAGGTGATTGTGATTAATTTGATAATCAAGATTACTGTAATTCAATCTGTACCTTTTGGAATCTAGACAGTTTTTGAGACCGATGCTCTTTTACTCTGAGATTTTTGGAGTCTGTTGGGCAAAGGGGAACATATTTACATTACTTGACAAGTCACCTGTTACCACTGTTAAACTCATTACACAACACACTTTTAACTTGCAAAGTGCTTTGCCTTCAAATTTGATCCCCTGTTGATCATAAAACAATGTAAATTGTACATTTTAATTACATCATCAGATCATCGTTACAACAAATAAAAACCTACTTTTAGGCGTCACACTCCTTGAAATCACACTGGAGCCAGGGTTCACTAATTGGGTATTAAAAAAAAAAGTGAAACCTCTAAATTCCATCTTTGCCATACCATCAGAAAATCTCAACTTTGTCAACTACATTTAATGTTTGATTTTTGATTTTTAATAATAGACATGGCTATTTTTGAAAGCTGACCGCTGACACCTGCAAAAATATTGACATTATTTATATCACAGCTTTTGGTTTCAGATCTCCGAAATACATTGTAAAAAATAATATTCTCTACACTGGAGTTCAAATATTTGTTGATGAAAAAATCCACACTGGCTGTGATGCGAACTGAGGTGCGTCTTGCCGCCAATATTCACTGTCGGGGGATATTGAAATTGATATTTTTACTCTAAGTGTTACCATTGTGAACATTGTGATACTTAAATACAGTACCTTGTGTCCTGCCTGTCACGTTGCCAGGTGCTGATGTGTGTGCGCCATTGATTACCTGCTGGAAGACAAAATGGAAATCATACTTGCTACATTAGTCACGTCACGTTTGATATACAGTATGCTGTATAGGCGGTTTAGCTAATAACTTGTGTACTTTGTCCTCCTGCTGCACATCAGTGTAATATGGATGACCTAAGGTAGAAATTATCAATAATAACTTTGTATACATTACAATATATAATATCCGGGCTCCTGGGTTTGCTTTCTAGATGGTGGCCCCCGCGGGGTCCGGGGGTTGTGTCCTGGCACTGCCGCAGCCTGGGGGGTTGTGCTTGCTTGCCCTGTCCTGGCCGGGGTCGACGGCTTCCTTCTTTGGTGGAGGTTTTAATGCATGCCAGGTCCACCACACCAGCATCTACCAAAATTCAAACACAATCTGCTTCTTCCTCTGAATCGGTGGAGGCTGATGTCTGTGGATCTCACTCTGCTTCATCTATCCTTCCTTACTTTCTTCAGTCTTTCCTTTGGTCTCTTGAGGTCTCCCTAATTTGTTGGAATTTAGATATTTCTGGGGTTGGTGAAAGATTCTGGTTTGTAACCCTGTGGGTAGTAGGTGCTGTTTGGTCGGTGCTGGATTTCACTTTTTTTCTTTTCTTTGATCCTTCTCGGGTCTCCTGACAACTTCTGAAGTCTTCGGTTTAGGTGAAGGATATGACATTTTTAATAGGTTTCAGGTGAATTAATGAGCACAAACTCTCTCTCTCTCTCTCACACACACACACACACACACACACACACACACACACACACACACACACACACACACACACACACACACACACACACACACACACACAAAGAGAGAGAGAGAGCAATGATGATATGTTGAATCGGTACGATTACAGAATGAACAATACTGAGCTCTCTCTATAAAAATTAAAAAAAATAAAATAAAGACCTGTACATTACAATCTCGTACGCACATATGCGTATAGTATTTGGCTGCTTTATTCGTTATGTTTCACACTGATGATCCAGTTGTGCAGTTATTTATTCACTTATAGTGTCAATACACATTATTCAGTGTATTTATTTCAATCGTCCGGATTTGGTCTAATGAGAGTTGAAATGAAAACTTGATTTAGACATCTAAATCAAGACTAAATATGAACTACATTGTACATTGATCAATTACTGTTTAAAATGTAGTAATCCCAAAATGTTCCATTATTTATACAACCTACAGGGGTTTTTTAAAATTTAATAGATAATATTTACTTTAATAATAAATAACAATAATGCATTCGATTTATATAGTGCTTTTTTTTTTGGACACTCAAAGACACTTCACAGTGGTTGTATTATTCATGCACTAACATATTCACACTGTGGTGGCGGTAAGCTACTTAAGTAGCCACAGCTGCCCTTGGGCAGGCTGACGGAAGTGTGGCTGCCAGTGTGCGCCTACGGCCCCTCCGACCACCACCAAACATTCGCACCTTCCATACACCAGTGTGCGTAGCACTGAAGGCAATGTGTGTTGTTGGAAATCATTTCTTTGATTTCTGCGTGTTCAAATAAAACTCAAAGTTGAAGTCTCGTGGAGAAGTTTGCCAGCATTTTATTTCAGAATTCTGAAAGCCACCTTAGAACCTGGCTCAAACAGCTCTGGTCCAAAAGTGTGTCCCCTCATTCCACACTCACACATTTATACAAAAACCCCTCCTTAGGCGACCTGGTGGTCCCGAGCTCCCCCCTCTTTTCCTGCAAAGACAAGAGTCTTCGAGTCTAGACACCCCCCATTCATCCTGTCAGCAGAGTGAAATACAATTAGGTTATCTTCCTCCAGTTCCTGTTTTCTACTTCAGATGGGGGTAAACCATTTGCCCCTGGCGTCTCCTGGCTCCAGGGATATTTATGAACGCCCTTTGATATGCAGTTCCCGACACCCCTGATTTGAATGGACACAGAAACCTTACTTCCTCAGGAAAAGAACAGAAGACTACAGATTAACTAACATATGGGGAACAGTTGTTACATCTCTAACTAATATCAAAAACAATTTAAAAAATATAAATTGAAACAGAAAAACAATGTTAATAATCTAACAGTGTGAAGTGCCTTGCCCAAGGACACAACGACACATGACATGGGGAGAGCAGGGATCGAACAGCTTACCTTTTGGTTACTGGACGACCGTCTACACCCTGAGCCACGGCCGCCACAATTGATTTGATTAATTGTATTGTCTAGATAATATAGACCAATTATAGACGGGCTAATTTAGACGTCTATGTGGGGTGTGACGTAGAGCAAGGAAGCAAACTATCGTTGGGCTAAGGAGGCATGCAGATGAATTATCCGACAAACAGAATGTGTCTTCCGCTGCCCCTTTTATAGCCCTGTCCCCGGTGTGGTTGCCTCTTATAGGCTGCTGATTACATCAGGCAATGGTAACACAAAGGACACAGTCTGAGAGCACAAACATAACACACCTGAGCAACGTGAAACACCCATAAATCACATGTTCCAATATTTTTGTTTACTTGCATTTTTTCCTCAAATGCTAAAATACAAAAGCCAATCCACTAAACCAAATTACCAGTTGTCTAAACACATTTAATAAATGTAGCCCTCATTTACCAATATCATAAACACAATTCACAAAACACAATCCTCCGTTCTCATACTGAAAATCTAAACACATTTTGCATCGCTAAAACAAGTTGCAAAAGAACTGTGCTCACATTCTCAAATGAAATCTCATGTAATGCAAAATGCTTGCCACAGTCAGCAATATTTGAACCCAGCGTAATTCATTACAACTCAAAATTGAGTCTTGTTACTAATGATGTGACCACAGGCAAGTTCAGAGTGCACAGTTTGCTGTAGATTCCAAACAAACGCAATGGATGAAGGCAGAGTCAGGGAAAGAGGAATTCAAGTCAGAGGAGGGAAAGGAGCAGGCCAACAAGGAAGAGGAGTCTGACTCAGAGGAGGAAGAGGCAGACCAATGAAGAAGAGGAGAAGGTCCAGAAGAGAGAGTAAGACAACCTCGCACCATTATTACGGACAAGTCCACCGGCATGGTGTCCTTGGGTCTTACAACATCTGTTAGAATAAATGTACATAAGTGATCCCATACTTACTCTTGTAGTAATTGTATAGTATTTATTCAGCAGTGTGATCTATGTTTGAACCATGTGGGTTGGGGTCATCTGTGGAGAGAAGAAGCTGCAGTTGCAACACAGGAACTGAAACCTGACAAGATAGTGGCTGGAACATTTTGCAGTTGAACTGTGAACTTTGACTGAAACTTTCCACGCTGAAGAAAAACATTTGCATTATTGTCCGTGCAATGAGTCATATCCGGGATGATTGTCACGTTGCTGCTATGTACGACCCCAAACCCTTTAGAGCAGCAATAGGCTAGGCTATGTAACCAATGTGCTTCAGAACGGGTAGGCGATTGTAATCTGTGCACATCTCTGTTTCGTTCTCCTTGCGAGAAAACATTATCTATGTCTGTTGTCTTCCTTCGTGGTATGTTGTTTATTAAATGTTGTACGTTGACTGAACCTGACAACACCCGTCTCCTCACTTTCCTAGAGGAGCTATTTATGTGATCATTTGGGACACTGTTCGCTTCCACAGAACAAACCAAACCAGAGAGTGATTCACCACCAACAGTAGCCAGTTTCTAAACGTCTGACTGCCACCCTACTCCCCTTTCCTGAACCCTATGGAGGAGTTCTTCTCATCATGGAGATGGAAAATTTATGACAGACAGCCATACAGCAGAAAGAGCCTCCTAAGGGCAATGGAGCTGGCCTGTGTTGATATCCCAGTGGAGGCCTTTCAAGGATGGTGAAGGGAAAAAAACCATGGTTTGATATGTCCTCATGTAACCTCTTATATAAGGAAATGTTGTTGTCCTGAACTGTTGTACGAATCCAGGTGCCCAACAATTTGTAAATAAAGGGTGGGATCAGCCTGGGAACTCTTCCTTGTTTTTACTACAGTTTTCCCTGCTTTGCAAAACATGTTTTCGAAAGTGTCTGAGAAAGGGCTTGGCTAGCCCGGTTTCTCACGCTAACGAATAAAAGACGGAGCGGCACACGGTCCGGACGGAATCAGCTGTGGAACACGTACGATTGCCCAGCCGTTTTGCAGCTCGTTCTACCCGGACCGTAGGTTCTCCGGTCTAGTGTCAAGGTAAGCGCTGATGATGATCATATTATGCTGCTTAACGTTGTAGTGTATTGATTACTGTTTGCGGGGAATAAAAGGTACAATAATTCTAGCAAATCGAGTTGTGATTGTCGCTATTTGCGGGGAATGAAAGGTATAATCATTCTAGCACAGCGCAGGTGTTGATTACTGTTTGCGGGGAATAAAAGGTCCAATAATTCTACCAAATCGAGTTGTGATTGTTGCTGTTTGCAGGGAATGAAAGGTATAATCATTCTAGCACAGCGCAGGTGTTGATTACTGTTTGCGGGGGATAAAACGTACGATTATCCTAGCACAGTATCAATGTTGATTGCTGTTTGCGGGGAATAAAAGACACAGTTGTTCTAGCAAAGCATATCATGTCTCTGTGTATTCATTGTTACCGCCGACCACTCACAATCCTGCATAAAAATATAAAGGTGAAGTAGTGTTTTCCACAAAACAGATGGATTTGCCATTCCAGAGTGTTTTTCCCGCGGTGCCTGGCAAGGGAGAATATAGCCTGTGATGTAGATGCGGTGACGTGGCTCGATGCAGCTCAGCAACATATGATGCTGCACAGGGATTGTGGTGCGCATGCGGTGTGAATTAAAGAACTTAAAAGGAACCCCGACTGTAATGACAAGTTTGCTCTATATTATTTATTTGGTTGTTATTAACATAACTATGAGATACATTTTTTCAAAAATCATTTCCAGTTTAATACATTTTGTAGAAACTTTATTTGGACGTACGCTGGCATTGTTATTTACGTCGCAACGCATTCAGTGCGTAGTGACGTAAAATGGCGGCTGGCTCTCTGCCAAGCAATGTGAAACGCCTATAAAGAAAGCAAGGTAAGTCTCTCTAATGTTCCAAAAGGGATGATCAAAACTCTTGAATTTGTCTGGTGAATGACGAGAGCACATTATGGCGGAGGGTGATTCTCCCGATTGCATGTTGTTTCTTTTGGAACACTATGAGACTTACCTTGCTTTCTTTTATAGGCATTTCAAATTGCTCGGCAGAGAGCCAACCGCCATTCAACATCACTATGCACTGAATGTGTTGTGACGTAAATAACAATTGCACCGTACATACAGATAAAGTTTCTACAAAATGTATTAAAGGGACAGCAATGTGAAAAATCTACTTTTTAGAGCTTTTAGCCATGTTAAAACACTAATTCTTCACCAAAAACATCACCAGAGTGGTGTTTTCCTCCATTCTCCTAACTCTGTGAGAAATTCTAGGTCATTCTGCTCTCCAAGCACCAGCCACTCCCAACCTGAGAAAACGAGCTGTTGTCATTGTTTGATGTCATTTAGTGCGGATCCATAACCGCACCGTCTCTGCGGACTAAACGCATGCCCACTTACTCTGAGACCTTCATGGGATAGTGACAAAAGTAGCCTTTATCAGTACACATTGTATCCAAATGAATTCAAAGCAATCAATTATCCTTCACATTTGCAATGCCAAAGTGCAATGACAATTGGCCGTCTTAAAATCCCAGATTCTGGCTGACACTTGTGTAAACTATAAGTAGAACTTTTGCGCTGCTAAACCTTACTGAATGTGTGGTGTAGTGGTTAGTGTGGTCGCCCTGTAATCAGCAGCGGCCCGCTCAGGTTTTATTTATTCATTTATTTTCTCCTTCTTCCCTCTCCCCCCTCCATGATTTATTGCAAGGAGACGTTTTGTTTCGAATGTTTATTGAAAAATGGATTGGTTGCATGGCCAAATGCAGAGATCCAGCAGCAGGCTACAGCCGGCTCGCCGGGGGTACAGCAATCACACCACGGTACAGCAAACTTGTAATTACAGTCAGGGTTCCTTTTAACACCCTGAGCATGTTTTCAATGAGGACTGTTGTGAAACTTGTTACAGTACAATCGTGTGCATACTGTCGTGATTGTTTGTTGTGCATGGGAGGTGTTGTGTCCGTTTTCTCCTGACTGGTCAGGTAGGCGGGTGTGGCTGGCAGCTGATGGGACACACCTGGGCTCAATTGGTTCATCAGCTTTCTCCATAAAAAGGATGGTGCCAGAGAATTCTAGCTCATGCGTTAGTAGTGCTAAACAGTAAATCTTCCAGCGTTACTAGTTTTGCAGTATGCCTGAAATTTTCTGAAAAATTCTTGTAACCTGTTTGCCTTGGATCTTTGTTTTTTTGCCATTGTTTTCTTTGTGAAGATTCTCCTGCCAGCCCGCCCTTTTGTTGCCTGATTGCCTGCCTCCTGAGACCTTTTGTTTTTTGTAGACAAACCTTAACACATACAGCCAGAGCTCTAAATTAACACCCGCAAACCCACTAAATGCGGGTTAAAATTAATTTTGACGGGTGGTCATAAATATTTACTTGCCAATTTGGCTGATAATTCAAAAGGCATAAACCTTTTTCACAAAACCCTACGGTCAGTGCCGCAGGCGAAAAATAAAAGCCAATGTATCATACTAGGATGCTCTTCCTGCGTTTTAAACTTTATTAAAGCAATTCGGCGGGATTAAAGAGCACATTTTATTATCAGAAAAGGGCAGCATGCAAGTCTACAGTAGCATTTCACCTCCGATGAAGTTTGCCACATGTTCATACAATTCACACAAAGAAACTTTGCAGCTTTCCACAACACATGATGTTTATCATCTTCCATATGATCTGCTTCGAGTCTCATCAGCTTCTAATGATCAGCCACTTGCCTGTATTGTAACCATTGAATCTCATACAGCGTAAAGTCCTTTATCTAATCGATTATCTTATAAAATGGTCATATCTTGCTGTGCGGTCGGTTGTACAGACAGACAAAGGAGTAAACCAAATGTTGCTTTTTATCGCATACCTACTAATGAAGACAAACGATGTCGATTGATAGCAGCAAACAACAGAAAGGACTGGCAGCCCACAAATTATTCACGGATTTGCAGCGATCATTTTTTGCAAGGTTAGTAGATAAATGTTGTAATTAGTAGATAAATGTTCATAAATTTGACTAATAAACGTACACTCTAACAAAGATTGTAACAGGTGTCGAATTGCGTGTTTCAAATCACATTAACGAGCCAAATAGTTAGCGTCCACTCCAACTGCATGAACACACAGCTTAGTTTTAAAATGCACCTTCTTCAAAACTATTAAGTGCATTTGACTGTTTAATAATGGCCGATTTCGTCTTTGTGCTTAGAGTTTTTCACCCTGAGTCATATTCATGAAATTACTGCATAGCTTGTGTTGGATTATTAACATTGTTTTTCTGTTTCAATATATATTCTTCAAAGTGTTTTTGATTTTAGTTAGATATGTACAACTGTTCCCCATATGTTAGTTAGACTGTGGTCTGTGTTCTCTCCCCCCTAAGGAAGTGAGGTGTCTGATTTAATCTAAATAAGGGGTGTCTGAACAACAGGGCCGATCTGCGGGAGTCTCTGGTTTGAGGATGCTACAGAGGTCAATTGTTTATCTAGGAGCCAATTATTTACCCCACATCTGTTGAGGACTAAAAGAACTCAATGGGAGATGGCCTGATTGTATTTCGCTTTGCTGACAAAACAAGATCAAAGTCTCTCTTTTATTCCTCGGGGGCTGTGCTCTGTGTGGGGTTTTATGGGGGGTCCCTGGTGCAAGGAAGTGTTTGACCACATCCTGAAATAAGGAGAGGGGGTGTGTAGACTTGTTTTGACAGGAAATGTCACATGGCCTGGAAGGCCAAATGGTACTTCCTTGCCGATGGAGAGGGTGAGGACATTTTGTGTATATATGCATGCATGAACTTTGAGAAGGACACATTTGTGGGTGAGCTGCTAGGATTGAGCAGCCCCTAATTTGTCTTTCAGATTCTGAAATAAAAGCTGGCAAACTTGTTCACAGATTTCAACTTTGAATTTATTTGAACACGCAGAAATCAAGGACTGATTTCCAACAATTGCCACTACGATAGTCATTTGTTCCATGCTAGTAAACATAGTAACATAACATCATCACAGCATTTCAATATAGAACCGACTATGTAAAAATAAGTCAGTTAGCATGATAAACTAGTTTTACCTTTGCATTACGAGGTATATTGTCCCCCTGTGTGAGCGTAGCATCTCGTCCCAGAGACTCAGCCAGCGACAAGCTTTTGAATCAGAAAAGACGGCATTGACTACATAATGATATAGGTTGTGTGCTGTGAATTTCGGCAAAGTTGGCGATTTGATTAACTTGGTAAAAACAGCAGGCAACAGAAGGTAAGGGGCTGTAAATATCACGCTCTATGAGTCCCGACTAAATGTGCAACTTCGACTGACAGGCCAATTTCGGTTGAAGTAGTAGATTCCATGGCTCTATGGCCAATTATAACTTTTAATTTGTAATATAACAGTCGCTAAGTCACTAAGTCGCTCCGGGTCATGTCCACTTCTATTCAACAATCATTTCCTTCCGCCGTCCGTCATAGAACAGTCACGTGATCACGTGACGTCGGTGCAAATGATCAATAGGTCAGTACCAAGGGGTACGCCTGATGCACACATGAAACCTGAACCACATGTCTGATTCTTGACTCATTGAGCCATTTTCAGCAGTAAAAAGTTAATTATTTTATTCAGAATACATTTGATAAACTAATTATTTTTCATATACAATTAATACCTTTAAAAAACAATTTCTCCACTTGCTGTCGACTGAAGATGACATCACCTGTGCTGAGGAAATAGGAAATGACCAATCACGGCCAACTTGTTTTCTGGGTTTGGTCAGCAAACTGAGCCATGATTGGTTGTTACCTGTTTCCTCAGCACAGGTGATGTCATCTTCAGTCAACAACAAGTGGAAAATGTGTTTTTAAAGGTACTAAATGTTCATTAAAGATAATGAAGTCATCACATTAATTATTGACAAAATAATGTCTTTTTACTTTTGAAAATGGCTCAATGAGTCAAGAAATGGTTTGGTATTGCTCCACATTTTTTACACCAAGGTCCTTCAGAATTTCACTGTACCATTTATGCACATATTTCAATAAAAATGCTGGTTGATCATTGAAAAGAGGAGCCTCCAGTTCTTCCTTGAGGCAAGTAAATGCAACAGCATGCAGATTAAGCCTTGTCTTTCCAGAATGAATGCACCAAAAAAAGTTGTTCATGCATTGTTTATGATAGGCTATATCATTGGCAACCATATAACCTTGCCCAATCTTCGTAGTAATATGTCATCTTTACCCAGTTTCTTGGCTTTCACTTCAATGGCCTTTCGGCTATTTTTGGTGGACACAATGGAGGTTGGTGCCACTGCTTATTACAAACCACACACTTCTTGTTTGGCTTAAAAATGTCAGTGTTTTGCTCGGGGAGCCTGACATGAGGAGCTGGATCCTGGATCAGCCAAATCTGATGCTTGTGCACTCACATCAGTTTAAAGTCTCTTCTCAGAATATTGGTAGCTCTTTTCATTTATGTAGCAATTATGACATTTTGGGTGCCACTTTGGTTCATTGTCTTCCAACCATTTCTCTGACATACTGTAGAATCATGGTGCAGTCTTTGAAAGACTTCATCTTGATGAGAATTGATCGCTTTTGTAAACTTAGATTTTGTCATGTGAGTAATAAAGTGGAAGTATTTAGCAGACTGTCCTTGATATATCATTTTGCATTGTCGGTGCTTTGGTATTCACAACTCTTGCAATCAGATTCATATTTCAGTGGCATGGCAATGTCTCTTACATGTGCCTTTGTCTAGCATGAACTATTAAAAAAAGTCAATCAGAAATAGAATGATCATGCCAGTATAATTGACTCTTTTTTTCACAATAGGGGTTGCATTGTTAGGACCTACCCTTTAACTTTCTAGCTGATAAAGGCCATCTTGGACTCAAATGGAAAATTATCAATTATGGGGTAGGCATAAATATTCACCATAAAGTATTGGAAAATATTAATTTTCATGAGAATATAATAGGCGAACATACTTTAAAAAAAAATTTTTTGGGGGATGTTGAGGGTAAAATCTTATAACAGTTTCAGCAAGCCCCAGAATCTTTTTTTTCCTGCATGCCCCTATGTGTAAGGATACTAACTCTCTGTCAAATGTAAAAGTTGTAGGATAACTTATGTAATTGTAGTATCTAAGTATTTACATTTACATAATTTTGCAAGGAACATATCCCAAAAAGAGTGTTTTTGGACTCCTGTAGCTTTCCAGTAGCCGGGTTGTCCACCCAGGTTGTGATCCTTGAAGGTCCTAGATATAATTTTTGGTGCAAAACCTTTTACAAAATTTCGTGTCCGTTTTTTCACTTTGCCCCCTGGGTAATAGCTGCAATTCTGAACTTTTGTCCCATATTCATCTTTTGATCTGAAACCCAAATGTCTTCAGATACAACAAAAACAAAGGAATTGATGTTGTCCACTACTTATAGCAGGGTCATGAGTAACAAGGTAGATAAACCACTTCCTTTTACTCACCGGTTGCTATAGAATCACGTTGCTTGCTTCAGTGAAAGTATGGAAGAGGTCTCGCGATACTCGTCGCAAAATCTTGCTGTTTAAGCAGTGCTAAATGCTAATGGTGCTGTCTTCTTTCAAATCAGTCCCCAAATGAAGGTTATAGCGCGTGCTGTCACAAGTCTGCGTGCACTCTTCCAGTCTTAATAATTTTCAGGTCGCCATCCGGGCGAATGATACCGTAAACTGAGTTCGCCCAACGCAGTTTTTAGTCGCAATTGGCAAGCTGGCGAACGCTAAAGCTCAGCCCTGATATTATTTTACTGACTACACTTGCAGATGTTTCTGCATGGATGTTTTTAAGTAGAAGAAAAATATAATGTACAGTTACATAATACAATGAAGAAAGTTGTCGAAATATTTTAGGACAGAGCATGAAAAGCTAATTTGCTCTATTACATCTTGATGTATTGTACAATGACATAGCTGTTCTTACAGTAGTTGGTTGACCATATCTCTGTGGTTCTGGCAGTGGTCATGCTTAAGCAAAGGGTCCTTATAATGTGTAAATCAAAGAAGACAATTTATTCACCATTATGCCGCTTTCCCTTTAGCCCCGCACGAGTCAACGGCTGGTCAGGCGTCTGAAGACACCAAACCCGTCAACCCTGAGGCGGACCCCCGAGGCGGGAGCCATCACGATGAGCCGGGGAAGCGACGGAGCTCCGCTGTGGCTCCGCTGCGGCTCAAGCTCCCATTCAAGTGAATGAGAACACACAACCCGGCAAGTGGTGTATGCACTTTGTGATTTTTTTTGGTTACCACAATCATTAAAAATCCATCCACAAGTACATATTAAATTGTAAATATAGTTCAGCATTGTTGTATAACATTACTATGTTTATTGTATATACTGTATTTTTATGACTTTGGCAAATAACGGCGGGCGCCTCTTAGCCTGGCAAGCCACATCCACTTTCTTGAAAAGTGGGTCTGGACAGGCGCCCATAGACAACGATTCAGCATCGGCTGAAACACAGGCCGGCCAATCAAATTTGTCTATTTGTGTGACTTTGTCACTTTTCAAGTTTTTCCCGCAACAACGCCATAAGTCATTCACTATTGTCTCTCTTCGGCTAGTAGCCATGTTGGATTTTTACTCGGTCTTAGCACACACAAAAAAGACCTCAACAAGTTGCTTTTTTGACGACACGTCCACTCTGTTAGCTCAGGTTTGCCCCGCCTCAGAAATGTGACTGATAGGGCGGTTGACCAGACTCACTCTTCGGCAAAGCCGCGAGTGAGTCTGCATTTCCAGGCTTAAAATTAGGATTTGGGCATGTGCCACAGAGTTAATTGCTGCGTCGATGTCGGCCAATCAGATGACAGTAACGACTCGGCCCCGCTCTGCCCCAGACGACCGGCGCTGCAGAACCACCTCTGAGATGGTCCTATAAGGCGGTTCCATTGTAACCGCTCGGCCCTGAAAAACTCACATGACAGCACTAAAACTGGGCCCATGTGGTGCAGTGATACACAAAATCTAACTGATGGTTCTTCAATGGTGGTCATCACTGCCACCTACAGAACAGGAGTGGTAAAGCCTTGCAGGGCATCTAGTAATTGACTTTACCGTGGCACGCCCCTCACCGCCCACTAAATGTGACAAGCAGCCCCCAACGATATTTACCGGTCAAGATGAGCTAAAGTGCATACACAGTAATGGCAAAGATGTCAGATCTTCCTTGTGATTTCTCGGCCGATATTTCTCTTAAAAGCAAGCAGAGGGGGCTTTAATTTCTTTAGTCAAGGGTGAAGATACCCTCCCTCACCATGCAATTTTGCCCAAAAACAAAATAAATACACATTGCTGTCTGCTACTACAGAAGTTAGAAAAAGTTGCCTCAATCACTTCGACTGATTGTCAGCAAAACCGAAGTTTTTGGACATTGTTCCTGTCAAACAGGATAAGAATGAATTTATATTACCTCATAGTTTCAATGTTTTGTTAATAAAAATATATTTTTTAAATATCATATTTGGTTATTTGACCACCAGTCAGGCTATTCTTGTTCTATTATTTAAGTGAATGAGAATGTTACCCCTAGCTAGCTGCTCTTGACGTCACACAGATTAACATGATATAGATGCACACTACACAATTGTATGTATTTCTATACTGAACACTTCCCAGAGGAAAATTTTATTGCTCAAAGCTTGCTCGTTTATGTCTCATGAGACAAATGTGGGAATCTCATTTCAGTCTCATTTTACTCTCTCTTTTGTCTCAAACGTTTCTTATTTATTTCTCCTAAAATTCACTAGGAGAAATAAGGGAGACATAGCAACTATAGAAGGGAGTCAAACGTGAGACTTACTGGAGATATCTTGGAGATTTTCAAAGAGAAAATGAGCAATACTGATATACTATTGAGCAAAATCTTAGAATAAAAAATGTCAACAAGTAAAACTGTGTAAATGAAGCAATGTGATACATTGGGTTTTGCTGAGAAGCAATGCCAAATTTAGGCAGGATGAGAGTCGCAGAGCTTTAGGCAAAAAAGTGTTCATAAATTACTTTTTAGATTTTTCAGGAAACAAAAAAACAAAATCCATTTGCATCATAAGGAGATTTAGGCACAAAAGAAATTGAAAAAAAAAAGACTTATTTTAAGAGGGTGATGGTACTTCATTTATATAGCGCTTTTCCACCTTACAAGGCTCTCAAAGCGCTTAACATTCGACTACTCATTCACCTACAGATGATACAGCATCAAGAGCAACTGGGGGTTCAGCCTATTGCTCAATGATACTTCGACGTGGTCACAATGGCATGGGATCTAATCCACAACCTCTGGGTTGCAAGACAACCACTGTAGTGTGGTACAGTGAATTGTTTGTTACGGGGTGGCGTGGCTGCACTAAACAATTCAGTCTGATCTAAGGCTAGGCCAGACATGGGCAAACCCCGGCCCGCGGGCCAAATACGGCCCGTTATGCTTTTCAATCCGGCCCGCCGAACTTATCCAATAAGGCTAGAAAAAAATTCAAAATCATTAATTTAATTTTGTCCCTGCAATGCCCGCGTTTCACCAATAGGTGGCGCCAGCCGCGGCACCAGGATTTTTATTGTGGGTGGGCCTGAGGAAAAATGGGTGGGCCAGAGAAAATATGCAAAAAAAAAAATTCCCTTCACATCCCTAATAGTGCTTTACCGCGGGTACCAAGGACAGCAATTAAGTTGCCGCTCTTAACACACACATATTATGGCGTTATTTCGCTTCTTTAATTACGAGGGCGCAGAAAATAAAATCGCTGGCGCGGTCTCACGTAAAGTGAAGGACTGCTGTGAGTGACCATCTGACCCCGTCTGTAGAAATGAGCGGACCAAAGAAAAGGAAAGTGGACGGTGAGGGCCGAGTGTTTAATAAAGAGTGGACAACACGATATTTTTTCACTGAAGTCCGATCAACGGCTGTATGTCTGATATGCCAAGAAGCAGTTGCGGTTTTTAAAGAGTACAATATCAGCCGTCACTTTGCCACGAAACATGCAAATTATGCTAGCAAGCAGTCAACACAAGAACGGGAGGCTACTGCACAGAGGTTGGCGGCTAATTTACAGGCTCAGCAGAATTTTTTTCACCGACAAACTTCAATTCAGGAGTCAAGTACCAGGGCAGGTTTTTTGCTGGCGTAAAATTGGCGAAGGCTAGCAAGCCTTTCTCCGAAGGCGAGTTTTTGAAAGAATGCATGGTAGAGACAGCAAGTCTCTTGTGTCCGGAGACCAAAGGCAAGTTTGAAAAAATCAGTTTATCACGCAGGACAGTGACTCGCCGTGTGGAACTGATTGATGAAGATATAGTGAGCACGGTAAATAAAAAGGCAGGGACCTTTACGTTATATTCACCGGCACTTGATGAAAGTAACGACATAAAAGACACTGCTCAGCTCCTAATTTTCATCCGAGGGATAAAAATGTTCTGTTATGAAAAAAAAGTTTGAAAGTGCGTCTTTTAATTGAGTGTGCCTTTATGCACAGCAGTGGAGCAGAAATGATTGACATTGAGTATTTCGTTGGGTAATAATATGTTTTGAATGTTGAAAGTGATCATCTTTTTTCAATAAATCTTGATTTTTTTAACTTTACGCCTTGAATTGAAATCTATTAAAAATAGATGCAATCACCAGGTTTGACAGATCACAGTGTGTATTATAATCTATTTACATTTCTCCTCCCACTTTGCCAAATAGTGTGTAAATGCCGCATCTTGCATATTCATTCAGGCAAACGTACTACCTGGATTAGGGCTATTTTATAATAATCATAATAATAATAATACATTTCATTTAAAAACAGCACCTTTCAGGACACCCAAGGTCACTTTACAAAGCATAAAAACACAGCAAAAGTTGAGCTAAAACAATAAAAATGAAGCTATTGGAAAAGCTGTTTTAAATAAGTGGATTTTGCACATTTGAAAAACGCAGTCCTTAGTGCACACTATAAGTAAATCGGGTTGTACATTTATCTGTGTGTGTTTACTGTGCTATGAGGTCCAAATGCTCCTGGTCCGGCCCATCTGTCAAAATTTCAAACCCATTGTGGCCCGCAAGTCAAAAAGTTTGCCCACCCCTGGGCTAGGCAATATGGCCTGAACTTGTATTTTTAACAGTAATCTTTCACATCAACCTAACGATTTACAAAAAAACATTTTACTTTAAAGTTTATCTTAATAATGCATTTCAAATTGACGCCTTCTTTAAAAAGAATCGACAAAGTCATTTTTTTCAAATTTTTCAGCAAACAAAAAATTTAACCATTTGCATCATGAGGAGATGAATTAGGCAAAAAAAATTACTTAGACAATTATTTTAAGAGGGTGACGATATGTAAACCTAGAAAAAATATTAAAATAAAGCAATACATAGCATATATCTGACAAAGAACGTTAATGATTTATGACATCACATTCTCTTAAAGCGCATTTGCGGACAGTTGGTCAAATGTGTGAACTGTAAACATGGATAGGTAGGCCCTACATGAAAATGAAATAAATAACAAAGTTCGTAATGAAGTTTTGAATAGGTTAAATAGACTAATATGTTCATTTTGAAGAGCATACATATAAATATATATATGTGTATATATATATATATATATATATATTTATATATATATATATATATCACCTTGTTAAGTATTAACTCTATTAGCAATTGAATCATATTGTATATTTTAACTGGCTAAAATAACTATATTAGTTCCAGAAATCCAAAATGTGTCTTTTAATAAATAAAGGCATGTAAAAGTGCAACATTACAATTGTTTGTATTTTTATTGAACATATGGCCCAAGTGAATCATAGTGTAGTGTGTACATTCCTCAGTGATGGCATGAAAAAAAATTAGTAATCAGCCTTACTGTTATCTTCCCCTTCTCGGTGGTGTGTGTTTCAGGTACTCCCCAGCATGTTTGCAACCTTTCCATTTACCTTTTCGAATTGAACACTGCTGATCAGAAAACAAAAACAATGTTGGAATATTCATAATGATTGGATCTTTAAATAACACTGACATGAGGAAAACTTACCAACTACGGACATTTCCCTTTCCTCGTCTTTGACCCCAAGCTCCACTATAAGGTTTAACTGTCATTGCCTGAAACAAGCGGAAGACCATAATAAAAATTTGGGTGGGAGGTGCATTTTTATTACTGTGTTCTTTGATTATCATAGTTAGTGGTTATTATTACTCACAAGTTAAATTAACTATGGGTCTGGGTGCAGTGTTGTTGAGCTGTAAGTGTATTTGTGGTTTTGGAAAAGGGAGTTGTGCAACAATATTAGCAACACAGCATGTACGTTTCAAACAAACTGTAAAAGACAGCAATACAACATAATCAAAATTAGGTAGTGTTCAGTATCATTTACCTGGTCTGCTCTCTTCCTCATATTGGATTTTGTGGCCAGAACATTTTGGGAAAAGAAAAAAAAGCAGCAATGTCTGTGTCAAATAGACAAGACCAAAATGTATAAAATATTAAATGTAAAATGAAAGGGAAATTATATACTTACTCTTGAATCACAACAAAAATTGGTGACTGCTGTTTACCTTTGAAGAACTTTTCACCGGCACGTGACATGCACATACTTTCCGCATTTAAGTACAATAAATACAAAGTCTGATTGTTTGAGCAGAAACTATTGATTGGACCTGAAAACAAAATTAACATAAAACTAACACTGTCAAATAGCATTGGTAAACCAGGAGCATGCAATTACAAAAAACCACAACACTCCTCCAGAAGTTGAAAGTGAAACTATATGACACGGCTAATAATTGATGACCTTTTTCTGAATTACCATAGGTTCAACTGTATTTTCCTGATATGCAATTGCGAGTAGTGCAGTTCTGATTCAGCAGAGCATCCACATTTTGTTTGTTTTTTTAACTTTCTTTAAAAAAAAAAAAGTGCACTGTATATATATATATATATATATAAGGTATACAAGATATAAGTTAGCGTTGTATAGTATAACAATAGAACTAATAGTACAAACAAATTGACGAGACGACCTGGGCAAGACACAATCGGCGAACTGAGAAACACTGAGAAATATGTGAGACCTTATTGAGATATCAAAACTCCAAAGGAGACTAATTTGAGATTAAGTGCATGACATTACTCCTGAGAAAAAGATGAGACACAGGAGCAACACACCTTAGTCTCAGTTTGGTATCACACCAATCTCATTGTTGTCTTGGAGAAGTAAATGAGACATGTTTGAGATCTCATTTGTCCATTTCGTTTCCTCTGGGTTTACACCCAATAAATATATGAAATATTGTGGAAAACTTTACACACACACACAGAAATTTTAAACGTTGAACCCCTTTATTTATATTCCCCCTGCTTCTCCTCCTCAAGCTGCCTTTTGTAGCTGGGGTACCCCAAAAAGGTCATGTTCCCCTTGAGGAACACCAGCTTCTCGAAGTTGCCGCTGGCCAGGGAGTCGACGGCTGTTGAGAACATCTTCTCCACGGCAGCAGAGCTAAGAAGCGGAGTGTTATATTTTCCTTTGGGAAGAGGTCCCGTTTGAGGTTTCAGACCTTGATTCTGGCCCTTAGCACCTGTTCCACATCCTGGCCCGCCACTTCATGGTTGTCATCGCCAAACATCTCCCTGTAATTAGCATTAGCTGTTCAGTCTTTTTTTCTTTTCTTTTTAATAAAGGGGAATGCAAGAATGGATTAAAAAAAAACACTAATTACATGTTTGAAGTAGGGGTGACAAAATCAATCTTAATTTAAGACACGTTTACATATATATAAAACCTCAGCTAACTTAATGACTTACTATAAAACTGTGTCAATGGAGTAAAAGATACAGCCATATTGTATTACGTATATATATTTGTTCACTTTTATATTATTTAACATTAAAACAATATTGAAAGTATAAAACAAATGTAAAATATGTGATTAGTTTGTGAGTCCACTATGGAAATCATGGGAATAAATAAGATTAGAAAAGTTTTAATCAACTGACAACCCTAGTTTTAAGGTTTGAATATAAACATGAATCCTTACTTGAAAACCTTGTCCTGGTGGATCTCGATGTATCGACGTCAAGCTGGACCTGGGTTGCCTGTTTTTCCTGCCTAGAGAGAAAGAATTTAAAGAATAGTTAATACTTTTCATATAAAATAAATGATGGACTAACTCATTATAGCCCTTGGTATGTGACAAACAAAAGTTTTTTCCACACATTCAACTGCACAGTCACTGCAGTCAATGCAATTCAATGCAATGGAAACAAACAAGCAAGCAACCCCGCTGCTAGCTAGCAACCGTCGTACCTGACGGACTGCCTACCTATGACGATTACACTGACGTATGAAAACCCACTTTCGTCTTTGCTTTATCCTGCATTTTTTTCTCCCCCGCGTCATTCTTCATTCACCAGAAAAACGTGGGTACGTCACTTCCGACGGAACGCCCACCTCTGATTAATAGTAAATCGTAAGTCAACAAACGCGTGGACTAGGCTGGGCAATGAATTGAATGAATTCGATACATTGTCATTTTAAAAATCTAATCGTTAAAAATTTGCTAAATCGTGAAATTGAATTTTGTCTTCTGGATTATTAAAAGCTGTTGTTTTTATTTTTTGTTACATCCAAATATGTTTGTGAGTTGTAAGTTTGCACAACTGGCAGAATGGACTGTCATTGTCACAAATCAGGCGGGAATGCCACAGGATGGATGTTTTACAAGACATGTTTACAATAGCTACCAACTACTTAATTGTGGCATTTAAGCACAAACTATGAATGTTAAGTTTATGTTAAAACTGATTCAGAATCAGTATATATTATTGTTGTCTGAACATTTTGCACAGGAATACTTTTTTAATAAATTAAACCTTTAAATAAATGCTTGTTGAGTTTATTAGATTAAAATCGATTAAAATCGTAATCATCCTGAAGGACTGAAAAAAACATTTTGATTAAATTTTTTGGCCATGTTGCCCAGCCCTAGTGTGGACGGTTAGTTACCCGGAGCTATCATTAGCTTTTGGCTAAAAACAACAATGGAGAACATTACCTTAGTGCAGACGTAGTCGTTTCTGGTAATTTTAGAGGGATTCAACTGGTCGTGTGGTCTTCCACAAAGTTTGATCCAGCGCAGACATTTTTCGTAGTTGTTTGAGGGTTTAGGGAAGGGAATACACCGGACAGTGTCCGGCGGACACCTCCTTCCAGTTGATTGGGATAACGGTTACCTCTCTTACACAAGCCGTGACTACAGCAGGACGCCGGTTAGTCGATCGCAAAACGCATGTGCCGACGCAGACATGACGTCTTGCGTCTTGATTGGTTTACTAGGTCATGCGGGCGTAGTCTATGGTAAGGTAAATTGTTCGTACTGGTTAGGATTGTTTGGGGCACTGGCCACGACATATACCTTACACAATCTTATATGATTCACTGAAGATAATAATGTTCAGTATTGACTCATCTGGCCCAAAACATGAGAATTCAACAATATATTTATCAATATTATTGTGACCGTAGCTTCCAGTGGAACTGCACTACAATAATAGAACCATATAATATAACGAATAAATCTTTGTAAAATATGAGTGTTTATTGTATTATCTTTGTAGACAAGATTTTGATACCGGTCATGCACAACTGGTGTAACATTGTGGCCTCTGAGTGAATGTGGTAAACACAAGGCTAGCTGACTGCCAAACCATTTTTCAGTTTGACTCCTGTAGTCTTCTGGTCTGTAACTGTCCAACATGGGGTGACAGTGTTGCTTAGTAACCACAGCACATTAGTGACCTTATCTGTGTAGTCATAAAAATGCATGAAGTCGTTTTATTTCTTAACCCTATTTCTCTGCACTGCCCGTTTCCTTTTGTTTTCTCAGCTTTGTTATAAAGGCACAGGCACAATTCTGATGATTCGGTTGGAATGAATGAAGGACGGCCATCAGAGTGGAAATGAAGGGTTACACCTGACACTGGTGAGACTGGGGTGTTGGGGAGCTCCTTGTTACAGGAAAATCAGCACAAGCCACACTGAGATAAAAAAAGAAAAAGAAAAAAAAAGAAAGAAAGAAATGTGACAGCAGACCTGCTCTCAAAACAATATGTATGTAGAATTTCACCAAAAACAACTAAACAATAGATTCTGGTTCAATTTAATGCTATGTGAATTATGTGTGTGTATCACAACCTTATGATCTACTTAAATCTGTAAATCTGTCTTGTTTACAATGTTGTAATCTGTGTTTAATCTCCAAAACATATTTATGGAATTGAGACAGTATTATGGTACACCGAATCTGTATTTGCCTGTGTGACGTTTATGCTAACCGTCTGTCGCGCAGCTGGACACAACATCACAGCCATCGGCTTCTGTGCAAAGTGTTGTTGTTCCTACGGGGAAGTGCAGATGTTAGCCTTGCTGTTGCCAGTGTCGCCATTTTAGCGTTCCACCAACATCTGGGCTGTCATTGTCACAAATCAGGCGGGAATGCCACAGCTTGCTCTTGAACTATTGACAGCTAGGGGCAGGTGGGCACAGATGGCAAGAGTGGTGTGTCAAGGGGACTGGCACCGGGTGGCAGGTAGAGACTGGGTCTCCCACCTGGCCTCAGTGCCGGCACTTTGCCCCACAGAATCTTAAGCGTGTGCTTAACAGAAAGCCTGTCAGGAGATAGAAGTCACCTTGTGCAAAACATTGCACTGCAATTAAGGAGCGTGTGGTGAGAAAGTCGACAGTAACAATGTAGTAGTGTAGTGAAAGTCGAATGGGAGGGAAATACAGTATATTATTCCTTGAAGCAATAAATTGCTTGACTTTTATCTGTTAGATTGTGCCTGTTCAGCACCTAAGTAGATAGGTGACTTGACCTTGACCGATGTGTCGCTTTTTGCATCTTCCTGTCTAACTGCGCCCTTGCACACTTACCAGTTGAAACCAGTTAAGACCATCGAGTCACACATTGTCACATGGGCTAGCCAGAGCCGCCCTCCTGGTTGCCAAGACAGTATAAGATTAGGAACCATTTTGGACAGATCACACCTTCTTCCGCTACTGGCAGAAAAAGACTCCACAACTGTGCACTCGATCTTTCTTGCATCTATTGAAGAGCGTAGCCGAGAATATGCAGTCTTCAAGTCTGGTAGTTACTTATAATGATGAGAGCATTAAAGATAAAAGTACCTTCCGAATTTTTTCAATTGTTACCATGACCCAGATTCCTCATAGAATGATTTTGATCCTATAGTTAGAAGATACCAAAACAATTGCATTGTTTTTATTGTTATTCACAGGATTTTAAAATATTTAGTCTGTATTGTTATAAACTGTATTGTTCTTATAAGACACTACAAGTAGTCCTTAGGGCAGGAGGCCATATTTCATATTTGAGGGTCTACATGGACACCACACGCCTAACTATAAAGCAGTTTTAACTCTCTCTCTCTCTCTCTCTCTCTCTCTCTCTCTCTCTCTCTCTCTCTCTCTCTCTCTCATCTCCTCTCTCTCTCTCTCTCTCTCTCTCTCTCTCTCTCTCTCTCTCTCTCTCTCTCTCTCTCTCTCTCTCTCTCTCTCTCTCTCTCTCTCTCTCTCTCTCTCTCTCTCTCTCTCTCTCTCTCTCTCTCTCTCTCTCTCTCTTCTCTCTCTCTCTCTCTCTCTCTCTCTCTCTCTCTCTCTCTCTCTCTCTCTCTCTCTCTCTCTCTCTCTCTCTCTCTCTCTCTCTCTCTCGATGATCATTTGTTTTTGGGCGCTAAACAACGAACATGTTTAAACATGACACATTTTGTTGAACACTATAATTATGTTTCTTTTGACCAAACAAGATATTTTTTTTTAAATTGAATTGGTTATTTTAAATTTAAAAAAAATGTGCAAATATATACATTTCAATAACTCCAAATTAATAATATTTTATTTTTGTTTACAACTATGCTAATTTTGTAATTGTGGAGTGTAATAATTGAAATTGTAATTACATTTCGATAAATTTCACAGCCCGAGATAGAATGTTAAAATATGCAAGGTTGTTGCAGCAAACGCAGCAAGGACAAAGGCAACATATGTTGCGTTAAATTATGCATCTTTTTCCTGACTTTTTGATGCACTCATTAGAAGTTTTTCAAGGACGCTGACACAACACCACCTACGACACAGACTTCTTGAATTGACTGGTAAAATCTAGATGGAACTATTTACATGTATTCATATTTTGTAGGGGGGGGAAAGACCAAAGTGTGTATATATTTGTCAACATTACTTTAAATCCTCATTTGTTACAGTTTTATTAGCATTTGCAGATTAACTACATCATATTGGTGTTTATCCAAAAAGATGTTAGTTGATAGTTTGTGTTGAGAATTTTGAGATTGAGAGTTTCAATTATTTTGATTAGGGTGTCTACTGGTCACAGTAAATGTACACATAGCTGCAAGAAGCATTCATTAAATGATTTAACATGTTTCCATTATCCATCTTCAAAATGCTGTTGTTGAAAAACAAATTATGAATATAAAAATTTTTTTTATTGAATGTTATTTATTCACTTCTAGGTGTGAAGAGTTACTAGTCTATTGCAGCAGCTCCAGCGCAATTTCTTTTCATTTCTTTGTTTTTATATTTTATGTATTTTGCATCAATTTATCAGATTGCAGTTCAAGTTTTCTTTTTATTCATTTGTCATTTAACTACAAGTAAAAATTTGTAATTTTTAAATAATTTATCTTTCAATTTACTTCATAAGCACATGCATTCAAATCTTAGCATTCAGCTAATAGCATTCAGCATTCAGCATTCCCATGCAATTTCTGCAGATAGAAACTTTGGACTAAAACATTGAACTGCATTGTTTGTTACTCACTAAAGCATAACAAGCAGAAGCGCAAGCACACATAAAAACCATGCTCATCACATATAATCTATAAAACAATCCGACAGGAAAACCACAACAAAAGACATCTATCCAGATAAAAGGAGACAGGCAATAGTAAGATAGCTACATGTAAAAGCAGACAGCAAAGAAAATCAGCACAGACTCAGGACAAAATGGTGTAACTGAATATTAGTGGTGACACAATTGAGTATTACCCATTTCTATGCATGAGATCTCAATGAATGTTATGTGTCCAATTCGCCAATGTTTACAGGAATGAAGTTCCAATTTGTGCTTACCTGAAAAATAGGGCTCAATGCGACAGAATCTATAAAGTAATGGTTAAAAGCTAGCGAGCTACTTAAGCTAGCTTGTTTGTAACTTTACATTTACTTTAAGTTTAAGTGGCTTCCCTTCTATATTGTGATTTTCCATGAGTTTATACCATCAATCCCATCATTACTTATTACACCCATTTGATGTACAGCTAATCATTATTGACTTCTCCACATTTATGCAGGTTTTGTACCACATCACAATTACGTTTCTGGTGACAGTGTATGTTTGCTCTTCTGAAATGAAAAAGTAGCTGGGTGTGATGGATTGTTCTTATTAGCAAACATTTTAGAATAAAGGCAATAATTTAAATAGGTTAAAAAAAAAAATAATAATTAAATAGCCTACAACCGTGCATAGCACAGTGATAGACAGAAGGGAGCATCACCCAGTTGTTGTGATCTGGACTAGCTGTCCACGGCAGAGGGCCAGTCCAGAAGAAAAGCGCTTTATAGATGCAGCATTCAGGTCATCTCTCCCCCACGCCTTCGTTGCTCCACCATAATCCTCCCCTGAAGCTTCTTCCCCTCCCTTCTCCTTCCATCCCGCCTCCTCCACACTTCACCACCCAACCTGTATCCCATATACCATGAGGAAATGTCAACAGATGCCCAGTGTCTAAGACAGGCATTATGTTCTTAGAGGATGTCCTGGTAATTCTCTTCTCATGCTTTTTAGTTTTTGTTGTTTTGGACAGCCTGCTGATTATCACCACACTGTCTCAAAGAGTTAAAGAGGTGAGCACAGACACAGGAAGCATAACAGGCAAACAGGTAGCCATGCTGCTGGAAGTGTTACGTGATGCAAAACAAGCGTCTGAAGACCCATGGGACAAATGTCTTGCTTTACAGTACAAACCACTGAAAAGCCCTAACCCTTAAACGCAAAAGCTACATTATGAATTCAAACTTGCTAAACAACAATCATTGTACGCAGTAATCAAAGATGATGCATAATAATAACTACACAGGAAACTAAATGTACCATAAATGCATCAACAGCAGTATTTAGTGTTGTATTTTCGAACATGTTACTCATCAAGAATTCAAAAGCGGAGGAGCAGGACTTCATTTGTTGTAAGAAAATGTGTCAATCATGGGGACTCTGGAGAAAGTGGTTTGTTAGACCCCGAGGGGTCTACATTGACCTAAATACAAAATTGTCAACCACAATTTTTACTGTCACCAACCAAAAGAGAACACCAGGTAAACAAACATTTAACTCTGTAAAAAAAAAAAACTGTTGTTATAACAGTCTAAGTGGGAAAGCCTTTTGTCGGACCAACTGCTCTCTCCCAGGGGGCAACAAATTAGGATGATGCTTCTTGTATGCCATGTGTTATTTGACACTTAGGACTTCATATTTGACCATTAATAACTAAATGGCTTAGTTGAAAACATACTTTAAATAATATAGGGCGCTCAAACAAATGTTTGGCTCACATTGGTATTTATGTATATCTCATGATTGTACATGAAGAGGGTAAAAAAGATTGATACAAGTTGACCCCTTCCCTGAAAGAGATTTTCTCAACACTCTGTAGGCTATGGCGCTTAATCAGAGATGAGTGTTGCCATCGTGTGGTCAAATGTGGTATTGCTGGGTGTAGAGGAGCAGTTAGAGAGCGGGAGGGCATGAGAGAACTAGAGAGAGAGAGAGCGAGAGAGAGAGAGAGAGACGCAATAGATAGTATTGAGGAGAATTTAGAAGAAATTTAAATCAAAACAAAGCAGGAAGAGAAAACAGGCTGTATGATGGTTGTGATAAATATGCTACAGTAATATTTGTAAGTATGTCCTCAAAGTGGGAAATATAATATTTTTGACAGTGATATACATCCATCCATCCATCCATTTTCTGAACCGCTTATTCCTCACTGTTTTGTGGAAAACACTACTTCACCTTTATATTTTTATGCAGAATCGTGAGTGGTCGGCGGCAACAATGAATACACAGAGACTTGATATGCTTTTGCTAGAATAATTGTGTCTTTTATTCCCCGCATATAGCAATGAACATTTATACTGTGCTAGGATAATCGTACGTTTTATCCCCCGCAAACTGCAATCAACACCTGCGCTGTGCTAGAATGATTATACCTTTCATTCCCCGCAAACAGCAACAATCACAACTTTATTTGCTAGAATGGTTATACCTTTCATTCCCCGCAAACAGTCGATTTGCGAGAATGATTATACCTTTCATTCCCCGCAAACAGCAACAATCACAACTTTATTTGCTAGAATGGTTATACCTTTCATTCCCCGCAAACAGTCGATTTGCTAGAATGATTATACCTTTCATTCCCCGCAAACAGCAACAATCACAACTTTATTTGCTAGAATAATTGTACATTTTATTCCCCGCAAACAGCAATCAATACACTACAACGTTAAGCAGCATAATATGATCATCATCAGCGCTTACCTTGACACTAGACTGGGGAGCCCACGGTCCGGGTGAAGCGAGCTGCAACAACGGCTGGGAAATCGTACGTGTTCCACAGCTGACTCCGTCCGGACCGTGCGCCGCTCCGTCTTTTATTCGTTAGCGTGAGAAACCGGGCTTGCCAAGCCCTTTCTCAGACACTTTCGAAAACATGTTTTGCAAAGCAGGGAAAACTGTAGTAAAAACAAGGAAGAGTTCCCAGGCTGATCCCGCCCTTTATTTACAAATTGTTGGGCACCTGGATTCGTACAACAGTTCAGGACAACAACATATCCTTATATAAGAGGTTTCATGAGGACATATCAAACCATGGTTATTTTTCCCTTCATTCCACCCCCTGGACTCATGAAACCTCAAAATATTTACAAAAAACGCATTGGACCTGGCACATTTGTCCAAATCAAAAATGGGTTCATTATAGACCCATACCCCTGTTATAGTTTTGTCGTTTGATGACCCTCCCACAATTGACCAGTATGGAAAGTGATTATTTCCCATAGATATTATCCATACATGTTATTACAAAATATCGTCCCCTTATTCCAAAAGTGTTCTAGTTAATTTGTCATCCATGGCGCGTTTTACCCGTTTTACATAGAAGCAAGTATATACATTGAGTAAAGATATCGCACATAATACCATAATAAGTACAATCAATGGAGGAGTCGTTACTTTCCGTGCAAAGGGTGATAATCCTGTGAATATATCATACCAGTGCGACGCTGATGATTGTTCCACCGTCTTTGCCACTGCAAGTACCTTTTCCCTGGCCACCACTGTCATTATCTGCAATTCAGTAATGTTATGACGGTGGTCTTTCACCATCTGTTTTAGCACCTTAGAGTCGCTCAGTGCACAACTGTACTTCTCCAAGGAGATACCCAAACGGTTGTCATGCAACACCTCCCACTGGATCAAGGTGAGAGCTGTGGCATCAGTGAAATTGGTTAACCGATAAGTATGATTGTTCCATGTCCACAGGTAGACATCCTGGAGGCAGCCAGAGAACGGTACTTTCGGAATTATATGTCATTACAATTGCTTTAAATCGATTTCTTTGTACTTTGGCATGTATGTATTGCAATGAACACGCAGTCCAATTCATCCAATCAGTCATATTTTGCAATACCTCATCAGTGGAGTTGTTTACTCTCTTTCTCGAAACTGCACTTGTTTTTCCCAAATTAATACATTCTGTGCTTGACCTTGCACCGCAGTTGGCATCCACCGTGCCACTTTTACTAATGCATCATGTGTGTATTGTCCAGTGTAGTGCAGCTTACTTGTAGTAATCTGGTTGTCAATCAGGTTGGCGAATCCCAGCAACGTTCCCGTCCCCCCCAGAAGAGTGTCATACCACGCCCGTCGAGCATGATGACACTCTGGTAAAATAGGGAACTTGATTGTCCAACGTACCTCAGTTCGAATCAGTCCATGTGCCATCTTCATACAGGTTGGCACGATAGGAACGACGTGGGTTGTGACATAGGTGATTATCCAGTCAGTGCCATTGCTCTTCCCGGTGCAATTCCTTTTTTCCGTATCATACTCACATAAAGAACACGTGGCATCCACCGTCAGTTGGCACCCTCTGGCAATCACAGGAATGTCCCGGCCACGGAAGCACCTCCGACACACCTGGAGCGGACAATCACTGCTTACGTTGGCAATCAGGCAGACTTGCCCGCCTCGACAAGTAAAGTCGTCCTGGGTGCGGTTGTCAGCAGCGTTTCTCCACCGCAACCGAAACCACCACACGTGCTCCAGCGTTCGACCAATGGTGGCCGTCTGAATCGGCTCCCAGCAAAGGACGATCATCCACATCAGGAGCACACCACCTGTAGGCCTCCGATGCCCCATTGTCCGGCACCACCATGTCTCCGGCCAGCATACATCATCTCGTTGTACTTGGATCCCCAATCGAGGAGAATTCATACCTGTACACATACACATAGACAACTACACGCTTGGATTAGTTTTCTCGTAAATAACATTTGTTAACGGGAACATACACCCACTTTTCGTCTCCAGGATACATCACAGCCACAGAGCTATCTTTGCGCTGTGCTATAATTGCTCCAGCTTTGTAGGTCAAATTTTCTCCTTTTGTTATCACCCGTTTTGGCATTTCTCACAATTTTCGACCACTGTTTTTACATCATCTATTTTTAGATCAATGCCTCGATCCAGGGCCCACTATCGGGTCCCCTGGATACCCCAATGTCCGCTTTTCATCTTGCTAGGCCCACCGTGGATTCCCACTGCACTATCATCGCTTTTACTAACTGGTCTATCGCTTGATTGTGTAGTGCTTCAGAATCTGTATATTTAGTGTGTGCGTCTACATGCGACACCGTAATTTTCACACCCTGTACTTTGTCCCAAATGTCTTTCAATAGTTCAGCACCCCACACCCACTTCCCGTATATTTTCCACCCATGTGCATGCCATGGGCCGCCAAAAAATTGGAAGAGAAAAGAGAAGAAAAAAAAAAAAAATTAATAAAATAATAATAATAATAATAATAACAAAAAAAACAACAACAAATGGATGGTGGGTGGCAAATGGCCCCCGGGCCATAGTTTGGACACCTTTGTCCTATGTTTTGACTTCTGGGAAATTAAAAAGATAACATCAGACATTTTTGTCTAAACATCAAATTTACACAGAGCTAGTTATAAATCGTGTTACATAATATGCATTTTATCACACATTGGTTTATTTCCCCTTTAAATACACAAGATCACATCGTAATTTTTCTTAAATTACATTAGAATCGTAAGAATGTTGAACACAATGAACTGTCAGGTTCCTGAAGCTCATGAACAGCGTGTGACATTGTTTTGTTTTAGCCGGCCAGTTACTCACGTAAGGCCGCTGTTACAACATAGCCAAATCATACGCTTCTAATAAATCACTTACTCCTCATAATTCCAGATATAATCACGCCAGTCGTCTTCCTCATCACTATTCCAAATGCCACCCTCCCACGAGGGATCATACCTCCCATCCTGTAGTGCAGCTTTGGTTACAAAGGTGCGCACAATCTTCATAGACAGTTGCTGTTTCTTTTTCCTCGCCTTATTTATTTTGGCAACATGTAGAACAGATTGCTCAGCCATGTCCCGGTATTTCCCCAGCTGCACTTGTATTACTTGCACTTGTGCTTGGGCTACCGCTTTATCACCTTTTTCCTTAATCACCTCATCCTCCTTCTCATGTAACTGTTTTTTCCAATTGCTTTATTTGCTCCGTTTGTTTTCACCATGCAGAAGCCGTTAGTCACAACCGTCTCTGCAGAGCGTCTATCGGCTTTTTGCCAGTTACAGAAATTTGCTGTAGAGCCGCGTTTAGCGCTGTAGGACCACCTCCGTCTTTCAGCACTTCAGCCCACGGCTCCATTCGCCCGCCCCCCTTACGCAGCTCCTGAGCTACTGTATACGTGGGCGAACATTCATTCCAACCGGGTACACTTTCACTTTCGTTTTTGTCTTCCGACTTTTTCTCTTTTGTCCGAAACATTGTACCGTAGCCACTCACTTACTTCTCTTTACCGAGAAGTTAGTAATCCTGCCGACAACGCCAAAATGTTTTGTGGAGAACACTACTTCACCTTTATATTTTTATGCAGGATCATGAGTGGTCGGCGGCAACAATGAATACACAGAGACTTGATATGCTTTTGCTAGAATAATTAGACTTTCATTCCCCGCAAACAGTCGATTTGCTAGAATGATTATACCTTTCATTCCCCGCAAACAGCCTCTAGGACGTCAAAGAATTAAAGGTAAGCCTGGAATTCGTCAGTCAACAGGTAAGTGACCTTCAACGGGAAAATGCCGAGTTACACCCTTCACTCGCGGCTGTTTCAGCCGAGCTGGAAACTATGAGAAAGGAGAATAAAACGCTAAAAGAAAATGTTTTAGATGTCCAATCCCGTAGTATGCGGGAGAATTTAATATTCTCAGGCATATCCGAGAATACCTCTGACAACCCAGAGGTTGAGATAAAAAAAATGATGACGACGTCGTTAAAAATTCCTCAGGAGACGGTAAATAACATCTCTTTTGACCGGGTACATCGGCTTGGAGCCCGTAGGGGCAACAAACCCCGTCCTATTATTGCCAAGTTTGAGCATTTTAAACAGAAAGAATTTGTAAAAAGTAAAGGACGGGAGCTTAAAGGGACCTCATTTGGAATGAATGATCAATTCCCGAGAGAGATCAATGAGCGGCGAAAGGTACTGTTTCCTATAATGAAACAAAATAGGCAGGAGGGTAAACGGACTACGATAGCCGTTGATAAGTTATATATCGATGGCCAACTATTCCGGAACCCCAATTCCACTCCCTGGCTGTTCTAATTGGCATTGGTGGAACTAAACTTAGTTTGATGATTAGGTGTATACATATACTGTAAATGTGGTTATAAAACCCAAAATATGAATACTTATTATGTTTAGGCTATATTATAAATATAATATTAATACACAACTATATCTAAAGTATATTTAAACAAAAAAATCTCGCTTGGGTTACTGGTGTATTGTTATGTTTAATCCCCTGTTAATTTCCTTCACTTTCACCTCCCTACTCGTTTTTGCACTGTTTTATTTACTTACACGTTACCTCATATTTTACACAAACTACATAAATCACCTAACCACTTTGATTCTATCCTATAACATGCCAATGGTGGCAAATGGCCTATACAGATATATACATAGAACTGAGTTTATATTGTTTGTATGCATAAATTAGTTCTGGTTTCCTGGAATGTTTGTGGCGCTCGCTCACAGGCAAAAAGAATAAAAACTTTAGACCATCTCTTAAAATTAAAAGCAGATATTTGCCTCCTACAAGAAACCCACCTACAAAAATCTGAAGAAAAATTACTTATTGATAAGAATTTTAGCCAAGCGTACTCTGCCCCTTATAACAGTAGACAAAGGGGAGTCTGTATACTCATACATAAGAATTTACTCTTTACTCTAAATAATACAATAACAGACCCAGAGGGCCGATACATTATTATTCAGGTGACTATATTTAATAAAATATATACATTTGGTAATTTATATGCCCCGAATAATGATGATCCGGCCTTTTTCCATGAATTTTTCTCTAAGATGTTTGAATTAGCAGCGAACTCTACTATTATTATTGGAGGAGACTTTAACAGTCTTAAATCCATTAATAGATCGTTCTAATAAAACAACATGTATAAGGCGATCACAATCTACAAAAGTAATAGGGGAATATATGGATGACTTTGGCCTCGTCGACAGCTGGAGACTTAAAAACCCAAATAAGAAGGAATTTACCTTCTTTTCCGCTGTGCACCGGTCCTTTTCAAGAATTAATTTTTTTCTTACAAATAACTCTATTGCTGATAAAACTGTTACAAAAATACATCATATTATTATTAGCGACCATGCACCAGTCTCCCTTTCCCTACAAGTTGATTATACCTTTAAACCACCACCGACATGGCGTTTTAACATCTCACTGCTAAACGACGCAGAATTTGACAAAATTATAAGAAAAGAATGGGCAGACTTTTTGAAAATAAATGACTCTCCAGACCTATCTCCATCTCTTCTCTGGGAAGCTGGGAAAGCAGTAATTAGAGGTAAAATTATATCATATTCATCTTATAAAAAGAAACAGGATCAAAAATTAGAAAAAGACTTGGAAGATAAAATTAAACAACTGACGGATGAGTACGCAATAAACCCAAATAACCAAATATGGACTGACTTACAAAATACAAAAATACAGTTAGACGATATGTTAACTAAAAAGACAGAGTTTATAATACAACAATTGAGATACAACAACTTTGAATATAATAACAAATCAGGTAAATTTCTTGCAAACCAACTTCAACGTAATCGGGAAAAATCGCTTATAACGGCTATTAAAGGGACAACTGGTGAATGTACACAATCACCAGAAGAAATTAATCAAATTTTTTATAATTATTATCACAACCTATACTCAGAAACTAATAAGCCTAACCCAGAGCATATTGAGGCATTCCTCAGTAGCTTAAATATACCTCAGTTAACTACTAAATATAAAGATATGTTAGATGCACCACTTACTATAAACGAGTTGTACAGTGCTCTAGATAGTATGCCAAATGGCAAAGCACCTGGCCCGGATGGTTATCCGGCTATATTTTTAAAGCACTTCTGGTCAATGCTTGCTCCACTATTCTTAAGAGGAGTAACAGAAATTAAAACTAATGGTCACATACGCCCACACATGAATACAGCAGCAATTAAACTTTTATTAAAGCCAGAAAAAGACCCCACCCTTCCATCAAGTTACCGTCCGATTTAACTAATTAACACTAATATTAAAATTATCACTAAGGCTTTTACATCTAGATTAGAAACAGTAATCCCGACAATCATTCATAGCGACCAAACAGGCTTTATTAAAGAGCGTCACTCTACTAATAATATTAGAAGGCTCTTTAACCTTATTAGTATGTCACAGCGGCATGATAAAAAGGCAGTTATTATATCATTGGATGCAGAAAAAGCTTTTGATAAAGTTAACTGGTCCTTCCTCTTTGCTGTTTTAAATAAATTTGGCTTGGGAAGTCATTTATTCACTGGGTGTCAGTATTATATGATTCTCCTAAAACTACTGTTACTACTAATGGGATTATATCTCAGAGTTTTACTCTACAGAGAGGCACAAGACAGGGATGCCCACTGTCGCCTTTATTATTTGCAATATTTATTGAACCGCTTGCATTAGCCATACGCCAGGAAAGAAGGATTCAAGGAATTCACTCTGGGGTAACAGAACATAAAATTAATCTATATGCCGATGATATTTTACTTTATTTAGAAAAGCCTGCTATTTCGTTAGGGGAAGTATTTAACTTAATAACTAAATTCTCACAGTTATCAGATTATTCTATTAACTGGACAAAATCAACACTTCTCCCTATTACAGAAAATTCATGGAACCCTGCAAGCCAGGACCCACACTACTCATTTCCTAAAGGTAATTTAAAATACTTAGGCATAAAAATCTCACCTAAATTAACTGATTTAATTAATTTAAACTTTACTCCACTTCTGGATAGCATTTATAGTGACTTGGAGCGCTGCAATAATCTTCCTATTTCTCTAATAGGACGAATAGCCACTATTAAAATGAAAGTTTTACCCAAAATAAATTATTTTTTCTCAATGATTCCATTTAAACCTACGGCTAACTGGTTCCAGTTGTTGGACTCAGCCGTTACAAAATTTTACTGGAATAAAAAAAAAGCAAAGATTAGTCCATCTACTCTTCAGAAAAATAAATCCAAAGGAGGTCTGGAGGCACCAAATTTTATGCACTACTATATAGCCAACCAGATACAATATATTATTTTATGGGCACAACCCAATAGAGATACTAACTGTTGGCTGGAACTAGAACAGAAGGATTGTAATAACCTCAGACTCCTAGATTTACTCTTTATTACAACATCGATTAAGCGACATAACTGTTTTAAAAATCCAATGATTTCCGCCACCCTGACTGCCTGGTGGAAGGCACTAGAAATTACAAAAGCCCAAGTGGAGCCCTGTGGGCTTTCTCCCCTATGGCATAACCCCGACTTTCAAATTAACAACCAATCGTTTTATTTGAGTGTGTGGGAGCAGAAAGGAATTACACATCTCCACCATCTCTTCTCAGATAATATGTTTACATCATATACATCCTTGCTTCAAAAATACAAAATAAAAAAATGGAAATTTTTTAATTATTTGCAAGTTAAAAGTATGATAAAGAAACATATTCCAACACTTCAGGGTACGCTCCAACCGCCTGTTTTAGCTAAAGATATTACCAAGCTTTCTCCGACAACAACAAAAAAACTCTCAAAAATATATAAGTTACTTTCATATACTGATAAAACGTCTTTACCCATCTCGAAATGGGAAACAGACTTGTCTATAGCTCCGGAATCTGACTTTTGGATTCAAGTTTGTGAAAACGTTTTTAAAATGACAAAACACACAAATTTACAACTTATCCAATATAAAATTATTCACAGAACATATATTACTCAATATATGATGAAGAAAATGGGACTCTCAGACTCCGACATTTGTCTCCAGTGTTTACAAAACACTACAGACACTTATTTTCATGCTTTATGGTTATGTACTCCGGTTATGTGTTTCTGGACTAAAGTCTTAGAAAAACTTTCCGCTGTCTTGGACTGTAGGATACCGTTCTCTCCAAACTTGTGTTTGCTTGGTGACTTCACAACAACTGACTTACCACATAAACAATTTCAATCTATACTTGTAGCCCTTACTATCGCAAAAAAAACAATTCTTGTAAACTGGAAAAATAAACAAACTCTGAATATCGACCAATGGTCTAACCTCCTCATAAATCACATTTTAATGGAAAAAATATCTGCCTCAAATAAAGACCAAATGTCAAAATTTAAAGAAACATGGTCTACGTATATAGAATTTTTTAACCGAAACCTGGTTACTTAATTCTGCCTGTTAGCGAGAGCCACAGCAGCGTGATAACTTGCATTGATGTTTCTGTATTTGGGGGGGATTGGGGGCCGGTGGGGTGCCTGGCGGGCCTGCAGTGCCCCGTCCTGCTGCGTTGGGTCGGGGGCGTGGGCCGTGTTGGGGTGGGGGGCGCTCCTGCTCCTGGGTTTGCTCTCCGGCCGGTGGCCCTGGTGGGGCCCGGGGGTCGTCCTTTGGCGCTGCCGTGGCCTGGGGGGCCCTGAGGTGTTGCGCTTGCTCTGTCCTGGCAGGGGTCGACGGCTCCCCTCTTTGGTGGAGATTTTCATGCATGCCAATCCACCACACCAGCATCTATCGAAACTCAGACACAATCTGCTTCCTCCTCAGGTCATTGAATCGGTGGAGGCTGGTGTCTGTGGATCTCACTCGGCTTCGTCTGTCCTTCCTTCCTTTCCTCAGTCTCTCCTTCGGTCTCTTGAGGTCTCCCTGATTATTATTATTTTTTTGGGGATTTGTTGGAATTTAGATGTTTCTGGGGTTGGGGAAGAATTCTGGTGGGTGGCCCGGTGGGTGGTGTCTGGTCGGTGCTGGATTTCACCTTCCTTGGTTTTCTTTGGTCCCCTCGGGTCTCCTGACGGCGGTGTTCGGTTTAGGTGAACGGTATGGGATTTTTTTCTAATAGGTTTTTGGTGAGCTAACAAATACACGCACGCACATACACATACAAAAAAAAAATATATATATATATATATATATATATTTTAAAAAATTTAAAAATAATAATAATAATAATAAAAAAAAAATAAAGAGCAATGATGATGACATTACCGAATTAACAATACTGAGCTCAAAACAAGAAAAAAGAAAAAGAAAAAAAAGAATGATTATACCTTTCATTCCCCGCAAACAGCAACAATCACAACTTTATTTGCTAGAATGGTTATACCTTTCATTCCCCGCAAACAGTCGATTTGCTAGAATGATTATACCTTTTATTCCCCACTAACAGCAACAATCACAACTTTATTTGCTAGAATAATTGTACATTTTATTCCCCGCAAACAGCAATAAATACACTACAACGTTAAGCAGCATAATATTATCATCATCAGCGCTTACCTTGACACTAGACCGGGGAGCCCACGGTCAGGGTGAAGCGAGCTGCAACAACGGCTGGGCAATCGTACGTGTTCCACAGCTGACTCCGTCCGGACCGTGTGCCGCTCCGTCTTTTATTCGTTAGCGTGGGAAACCGGGCTAGCCAAGCCCTTTCTCAGACACTTTCGAAAACTTGTTTTACAAAGCAGGGAAAACTGTAGTAAAAACAAGGAAGAGTTCCCAGGCTGATCCCACCCTTTATTTACAAATTGTTGGGCACCTGGATTCGTACAACAGTTCAGGACAACAACATATCCTTATATAAGAGGTTTCATGAGGACATATCAAACCATGGTTATTTTTCCCTTCACTCACAAGGATACAATAATGAATTATATTTATATCCAAGATGTACAGTGTAATAATGCTCAGTTTTGATTTACACCGTCAATAAGATATTCATTTAGCAAAATCTGTTTTTCACTGTGCAGAGTGTAGAGAAGTATTGTAGTATGTGTCACGGTGCAGAGTGGAGGACCCAAATGCAGGGAGGCAGGAGAACCACGGCAGGGATGCATGTTATACTGAAAACTATTTATTTAACAAAAACACTACCAGGGGTACTGGGTAAAACTCTAAATCAACAAAACCAACAAAGTTCGGAGAAGACAAAAGTCAGCGTAACAACAAAACGCTAGAGTGGTGACAGTGACAATGATCCCACCAAGACAGAGGGGAGACAGGAGACTATATACACACACACTAACGACACAACAAGACACACCTGGGGCAAGACACAAGTGGCTAAGGGCATGGATTGGTTGACACGAGGAAGGTCAGGATTACGCCCAACAAGACCAAGGGAGACACACAACCAAAAACAGAAACCAAACATGACAGTATGTGCATGCGTACTGAGATGCTTCTAATATTTTAATTAGTTCCTTGGTAACATTAATTTGTGGGATCTAAGTATTGGAAAAACAATATCATGGAGCACAGTTCTACACCACTGAAAAGTACAAACAATGAAGTAAACTGACTGAGCATAGTCACAACAGCAAATTTATTTTGGAATCAATCATTTTATTATTAGTAAGTATATCATTATTATTCAGTTTATGTTACAAAGGGAATATGGTGAAAAACTTTGCTGCAGATTTTCTGCCAAAATGAGAAGAACAAATCCACTGAGCGAGAAACATGAATTTACATTTTTAAGTGTTAGTGTATGGAGGACCAAAACTGCCAGAATTAAAAATAAATAAATACATAAATGACTAAAAGTGAAAATAAAAACGTATATATACATACATATATATATATATATATACATACATATATATATATATATATATATATATATATTGGCTGGCAACCAGTTCGGGGTGTACCCCGCCTACTGCCCGAAGCCATTCCCCTGCGACCCTTGTGAGGACGGTTAAGAAAATGTATATATATATATATATATATACGTTTTTATTTTAGACATTTTTTTATTTTTTTAGCCTTTTTTTTCTGGGCAGTTTTGGTCCTCTCTATTAGAGGCGAACCAGATTAGAGGTGACACCTGAGATTTAGCTGATCTTGTGGTAGCCAGCAAAGTCAACAAATGTGACTAAAATTCATATTTTTAAAATGACAAATTTAAAATGCAAAAGATTGTTTCAAAAAGGCCTGTTCCTCTCTTTTTAACCAGTAGAATTATCTATTTGGCGTTAGCACTGCACAGTCAAAGCTACAAGGGCACTACTTGTGTTAGGTGTTGGCCCGCACCCGTAGCTTAATACTGGTTGACCTATAAAACCAGTGAGAGTGCTGATGTTCATCACAACCGCAGTACCCTCGAGTGTCGTAAAGACTCGTGCTGATTTGAGATTCTATGAGGCTTGACGCATGACATCGACCTCACGAAACTACAGAGGGGGGGATAAAAACATAGCTGCCCAGTAACAAGGACTCACTGCTTATTGGCTCCTCAACAGTGTTGCAATGATGATCGTCTTTGGGCAAAATGACACACGCAAGGGTTTGTTGCGGATGCACACGGCACACACAGGAAGGATTTACAATATTCACACATACTGCAGTTTCACATTTGGTTTGACAAGCACAAATGCACGCGGCCTCTATCGCATTCATCCATTCACATAATCACACATGAGCAAAGAGCTGCTGAGAACACAATGAGACCTTAAACTTCTTCTTCTTCTTTTTACTTACATATACATATTTAGGGAAAACACCGTTTTTGGCCCAATAGTAGTCCCTAGTGACAGCGACGGCACATTACTCATCAGTTTCCCTTTTCATAAGTGTATGTTTTTTCCAGCACATAATTCCTGAACAATAATCCAGCAGTATTCCATTATTGTTACATTTTTAAATGAATCATTTGAATCGATAGCTAGTTTGCAACTTACATGTGCTAAGGTTTTTACTGTTTTTTAAATCTGAATATTTGTGTTTATTAAAAAAATCACAAATATACAATCTATGTATATGTATATATTATATACTGTATGTATGTGAAAGGCCGCCAGTTATATTATTATTCAATTTGTTTGAAGCCACTCACTTTTAAAGTGAGCAAAAGTATTGGAACAGACATTACTCATTCAAACCCAAAAACATGTAAATACGTTTTTTAAATAATTTGTCCTGCTCTCCCAAAAACGTATTTATACCTTTATGTTGTTGTTGTTGTTTTTTAATGCTGGAGCATACAGAAGGCTTTGATACAGCTTCTTACCTGAAGAGATGGCTTAAAGCAATGGTAGTTATTACAAAAAACGGCCAGCAGGTGGCAGCAGAGTATAAGAGATGTTGCAACAAGCTCTTTTTGTCAATGTTTTCAACAGGTTTGTGAATAATGATGAAACTTAGCTATATTTTAATGCTAATTTCTGCAAAACGGAAACAAATACAAATGAAAGAAGAGACTTTAATCTTTCTTTTGTTAGGTTCCATGTTTTTATGCAATAGAACAGAATATTCTTTGGGCCTTGCAAAATCTGTAAAAATCCAGTAAAATAGCTGGGAGCCAAGAGGGTTGCTTCACTGAAAATGGCTGGGAGTGAATGAGTTAAATTTGCTTAAAGTGAAGAAGTGAAGAGCATTTAATATTTGTTGGTATAACTCTTACTTGCACAAATCTACTTCCAAGTTAGCCAGCCCGCGCCCACCCGCCGGCCGAATGAACGTTCACGTCATTTATGTAGCAAGCTGCCTCTCCCGCTGCCTTTTTGTGGCTTGAAAAAAGTGATGCAAAGCGATGTATTGTAATGGGAGCCAACAAACCGAAACTTTGATCCAGGCTTACAAAGTTGACATTGATGGAATTCCTGTGAGTCCTCACGTTACAACGTTCACAAGTGAGTGGGAAACTAATAATCAGACAAAATTGTCTAACAACACACAATGATGCGGTTAAACCGTTAAACAGACCCACACACGCAAGCAGGCACACAAGTACAACAACAAAGCTCCATTTTTTTATTAAATTTTTTCTAAGAGAGTATTGTTCATTCGACATGTCATCATCATTGTTCTCCCTCTCTCTCTTTTGTTCTTTTTTTTCACTTACTATAAACGAGCTGTACAGTGCTCTAGATAGTATGCCTAATGGCAGAGCACCTGGCCTGGATGGTTATCCGGCTATATTTTTTAAGCACTTCTGGTTAATGTTCATTCGAAGGTTTTATTTTACAGAATATTCCGGTCACTTATGAATGACAGACAAATGGCTGCTTCTCATCACAAGTGCCAAGATTGCTGACACTTACAACCTTCTTATACTATCTTGAAGGGCGGTACCACCAACCCCCAAGCCCCCCCCCCCCTCCCCCGCCCCGCCTCCAGCCCTGAGATAAGACTTTTAAGGACATCATCCAATATACATTGACTTCAACCACAGACACTGGCCCATTGATGTGGAAATAGAGGAGGTCTCCCAGACATGCCGACAGCCGGCATGAGATAAGACTTAAAAAGAAATCATACTAGCACATTGACTTCAACCACAGGCAAATGGTCTATTGTTGTGGAAATAGAGGAGGCCCCCCAGACATCATTCAAACACTCACCAAACTCTACTGAGGAAATTAAAACAGTTATGACTAAATCTAAACAGTTATGACTAAACTAAAACAGTTATAACTAAATCAAAACAGTTATAACTAAATCGGGGCTAGAAGACCCCCAACAGGTATTAGAACACAAAATTAATCCATATGCCGATGATATTTTACTTTATATAGAAATGCCTGCTATTTCGTTAGGGCAAGTATTTAACTTAATAACTAAATCTCACATTTATCAGATTATTCTATTAACTGGACAAAATCAACACTACTACCTAATACAGAAAATTCATGGAACCCTGCAAGCCAGGACCCACACTACTCATTTCCTATAGGTAATTTAAAATACTTGGGCATAAAAATCTCACCTAAATTAACTGATTTAATTCATTTGAACTTCATTCCACTTCTGGATAGCATTTACAGTGACTTGGAGTGCTGGAATAATCTTCCCATTTCTCTAATAGGACGAATAGCCACTATTAACTCTTTGACTGCCATAAACGTTATAAAACGTTTAGCATAAACCTAGGGAAGGGCGCCGAGGACGTTAAAAGACGTCCCCTATGTTTGGTTTTTTTTTTTTCAAAAACGGGTGCAGGAAAGCCTTGGGCAGCTGTGCTGAAAGAATCAGGCTGATCTGATTAGTCAAAGACTCGTTTTGGCCCCTAGAGGGCAGCGATGACTCTCTTTGCACAAGGTTGGATGGGCCGCCCACCGTGGGCGTCAGTAGAAGACGTGAGGCGGAGCTAGAGTGTTGAGGAGACAATGGCTGATCCAAGCCACAATGGCTTGACCAAGCAACCGGTTACAAGCAGCTCAGCTTGAGCATTTTTTTCAAAGACGGAAAGCATCAATCAATACTAAAAAGCGCATTGATGTCAACGATGATGATGACAACGAGCTCTACGCCAAAGTTGGAAGCTTTGGCGTGACTGTTATGAACACGTAGTAAGCCTCACGGCTAAGCGCGGCTAGCGCGGCTAGCGCTGCTAAGGCCGGAAAACGCGCACAATAGCCGGCCGGGTACTTCTACACAATCGGACATTCGATCGGGCGATGGAGAGTTGGCATCGACCAATGCAGATTGATGATGATGATGAAGATGACTCTACGCCAACGTGACTGTTATGAACACGTAGTAAGCCCCACCGGCAAAGCGCGGCTAGCGCGGCTAGCGCGGCTAGCGCTGCTAAGGCCGGAAAACGCGGAGCTGCACAAGCGGACATTCGATCGGACAATGAAGAGTACCCCGAGTCCAATGCATATTCATCGGAGGAGCGGGTACAGTCTGATCACGGAGAAGACACTGTTTCTGGACTACGATGCCACCATGAATGGAGTGGATAAAATGGATCAGAGCATCTCCTACCAACCCGGTATAGCAACTGAAGGACACGGGGAAGCGAGACGTAACACCACCGTAACGTAACCGTAGCATGATCCTGATATTAGACTTGATGACACACTGCAGTATGTACTTGCTATTCCCCGGAAAAAAACGGCCGGCAAGAAAGTGGCGCACGCGAAGAGGCAATCTTGTGCAAATGCTGTTGCGTCTCCTTGCACGCAGGAGAGTGTTACAAAAAGAAAAACTGTCGTTGAAACATCCACATATTTGTAAATAGCACCACAGTTGCACACATTTGTAAATAGTTTGCCAAATTGTTGTCAAATTGTTACACTGTTGAATGTAAATAAACGTATTTTGCTATCAAAAAACACTTTTTCATTCTTGGTGGTAGTGTTTTATAGAAGTAAAGCACTATTTAGGTGTTTGTGGCATCATTCATGGACAAAAAGAAGTGTCAAATTCACTAGAATGCATGAAATAATATCGTTTCACTAAAAGCTTGATTTCTCCGTATTTTGGTCCAACACGGGCGAAATTGGGTCAAACTAACCATTTTCTATTGTTGATTACTAAAGAACGGAATAAGGTAGAAACAAACTCTTTTTTTCTGATGAAAGATGAAAGTCCAATCTTTCATTTGGTAGTACGTGTGTTTCCATAGTCCAAACAGAACATTTTCTGTGGACCTTGAAAATCAGTCAAAATGCTTAAATCGGCTGGCACTGGCGGCATCCCTTTTCTGAAAACGTCTGGCAGTCAAAGAGTTAAAATGAAAGTTTTCCCCAAAAGAAACTATTTTTTCTCAATGATTCCAATTAAACCTACGGCTAACTCGTTCCAGTTGTTGGACTCGGCAGTTACAAAATTTTACTGGAATAAAAAAAAAGCAAAGATTAGTCTATCTACTCTTCAGAAAAGTAAATCCAAAGGAGGTCAAGAGGCACCAAATTTTATGCACTATATAGCTAACCATCTACAATATATCATTCTATGGGCACAACGCAACAGAGATACTAACTGTTGGCTGGAACTCGAACAGAAGGATTGTAATAACCTCAGACTTCTAGATTTACTCTTCATAACAACATCGATTAAGCGACACAATTGTTTTAAAAACCCAATGATTTCCGCCACCCTGACTGCCTGGTGGAAGGCACTAGAAATTACAAAAGCCCAAGTGGAGCCCTGCGGGGTTTCTTCCCTATGGCATAACCCCGACTTTCAACTTAACAACCAATTGTTCTATTTAGGTGTGTGGGGGCCTGGGGCTGAGTTGTGGTGGATGGCGGGGGTGGATGGGAGCCGGGGGGGTCGTTGGGGGAGCGGGGGCTGTGGGCCGGTGGTGTGCCTGGCAGGCCTGCCGTGCCCCGTCCTGCTGCGTTGGGTTGGGGGCGCGGGCCGTGTTGGGGTGGGGGGCGCTCCTGGCTCCTGAGTCTGCTCTCTGGCCACTGGCCCCTGCTGGGCCCGGGGGTTGTCCCTTGGCGCTGCCGTGGCCTGGGGGGGAAGCTGGGGGGTTGCGCTTGCTCTGTCCTGGCCGGGGTCGATGGCTCCCCTCTTTAGTGGAGGTTTTCATGCATGCCAGATCCACCACACCAGCATCTATCGAGATTCAGGCGCGGTCTGCTTCTTCCTCTGGTCGTTGAATCGGTGGGGGCTGATGTCTGTGGATCTCGCTCTGCTTCATCTGTCTTTCCTTCCTTTCCTCGGTCTCTCCTTTGGTCTCTTGAGGTCTCCCTGATTTGTTGGAATTTAGATGTTTCTGGGGTTGGTGAAAGACTCTGGTGGGTGGCCCGGTGGGTGGTGGGTGGTGTCTGGTCGGTATTGGATTTTGCTTTCTTTCTTTTCTTTGGTCCTTCCTCGGGTCTCCTGACGGCCTCGCGACCCTGGCTGGATTCTGGGGTTTTCGGTTTTGGTGAACGGTTTGGGAATTTTTATAGGTTTTGGGTGAACTGATGAGTACACACTCACACGCACGCACACATGCACACACACACACACACACACACACACATACAAACGCACATGCACATACCTCAAGCCGTGTGGTGGGGTGGAACACTGGGGGCGGAAGGAGCCCCGGGAGACGGCGGGGAAAAGTCCCGGTCGTCACGCCAGCGTACCTAGTGAAAGCTAACCCTGTTACTGAGTTCGTCAGCTTGCTTGTTTTGTAAAGGGGCAGTAAGATACTGTTGATTATGGTAGATTCCACATTTCTTGACCGAGTATTTGGCAGAAAAACACCTGTTTCCTTGTTTGTGGCCTACATGAGCCAATTGCTATATTATATAGCTTTTTGCATTGGCGTCAAGAGGCAGGGTAAAGTCATGTATCTGTGGACAAAATAGTACATGTAACAGGTCCACATGTGGGCATAGCCGCATCCGCCAAATTTATCCCCTGAGGCTGCACGGGCGGCGGGGAAGACACTTTTTGACCGCCCGGAGACGTGGGACGCGGCTGGAGATAGGTATGGCAGAAATGGAACATTGAAACGATGGAATCGTTTGGAAAAATTGATGCAAAAAAATAATTGATCTTTTGGAACGTTCAAAACAATTCTCCACAGTGACATCTGGTGGGCAGTTCTAAAATATCACATTCAATCTCCCCAGTAAGGAAAGTAGCTATTGGCTGTCTATCATCACAAATAGCAATCGGCATACACTGTAGTTAGGGGTGTTAAAAAAATCGATTCGCTAACATATCGCGATATTACAGCGTGCAATTCTCGAATCGATAAGCCTGAAGTTTCAGATAAATACATTTTCATACAAATCTTACAGTGTACATGTACAAGTTTACTGATTAGTATTTTCTAAATTTGATTAAAAAGAAAATCGCAATAATCAACTTTTAGATTCGTATTGGGATTAATCGGTATTGAATCGAATCGTGACCTATGAATCGTGATACGGATTGAATCGCCAGGTACTAGGCAATTCACAGCCCTAATTGTAATGGACGCCATAAAAGAGAGAAATAATATTATGGGGAAAGAAAAACTGAATAACGCCCATTTCCCAACTCTTTCAAAATATGTATGGAAGTACAAATGAGCTTTTTGCTGCTGATTCTTGGTTTGTTTTTAATTTTGCCTTTGAAATAGATAATCAATTCTCAACATAACTTAATGACTTAACTGCTTTAATCAAAAATACATACATTTCAAAGGCTGTTTTTTTTCTTTTCTTTGAGCGACAGGGCATCTTAAGTTTTGACAGAAAGCATTAAATTAAATAAATACATAATGACCTGCAAAAATATGCTGCTAGGACCGGGTATTGAACCAGGGTCCCCTAAGTAATGGTCTAACCTCAGTACATAGTGCAGGTGTGATACCACTGAACCAACAACTCATAAGCCTTTTTAACATTTTATTATTTAGGGTAATGAATCAGCAGCCAGGGCAAATACAAAGTATAACTAGAAAAATTCCCGCGGAAATTTTGAATGGGCCTGCTAACTCTTGCAACTCTTTTCAATGAGCTGAACAGTTTAAAATTTCAACCATTGAAATCGCTCAAGAAATGTGCAAGTTAACCATAATCTACTAAAAGTATTACTGCCCCTTTAAGAAACATGCACATTCACGCACACACATTTGATTTTAAGTAACATTTCAATGAGCTGAACAGTTTAAAATTTCAACCATTGAAATCGGTCAAGAAATGTGGAAGTTCACCATAATCAACATCAACTAAAAGTATCTTCCTGCCCCTTTACAAAACATGCACATTCACGCACACACATTTGATTTTAACCAACATTTCAATGAGCTTAACAGTTTAAAATTTAAACCATTGAAATCGCTCAAGAAATGTAAAAGTTAACCATAATCAACAGTATGTTACTGCCCCTTTAAGAAACATGCACATTCACGCACACACATTTGATTTTAAGTAACATTTCAATGAGCTGAACAGTTTAAAATTCAAACCATTGAAATCGGTCAAGAAATGTGGAAGTTCACCATAATCAACATCAACTAAAACATGCACATTCACGCACACACATTTGATTTTAAGTTGTTAGGAGACGTCACGCACCAACATTCCATTGATTTGTATAGGATTACGCTCACCTCAAACAAAAGCCTCTCGCGACTTAACGGTTAAAGATGCAGATTCCAGAAATGGCTCGTTAGAACGGCAAGGGTTTGGGGAACGCGAGCATGTTCTCAGTTTTTTAATGGGATGAAAAATGACCAAATGAGAGCAGGTTGAAAACTTATGATTGATCGAAAATGAAGAGGGAAAAACGGCGAAAATTACATTGAAAAGAGATCAAAATAGTGCGACTTCTCCTCGCTTAAAGTGAAAATAAAGGTACTAAATGACACCTTAGCCAAATAAAACTTAGTTTGTCAGAAAGCAGAGGCTTGTGGCTACAAAATGTGCGAATTTGATGTCTAGTGAGCAAAGATTGTGGCCATGGTGACGAGTTGAAGTGAAACTTTTGGAAATATATTTTTTGGTTCCCATCACTCTGTCCTTAATTAGTCACGCTCTAGCTGATGCAAGAAAGGCGACTTTCACCCCTTTGCTCACTGTCTTTGAACCCGCACAGGGGGGAGAACTTTCATTCCTTAATTTTTTTTTTGACACTGAGCTAAAGATGACAAAAATTCCAACAAAATGAGCTAAAATTCATATTGGTCGGTCAACGTATGCGCGCGCAGCGTGTCTTGGAAAAAGGTGCTTGATTGGAGTTGATGTCTTTCGGATTCCCATTCATTCCTATGGGAGTTTATTTGGGAGTTTTTTGGGAATAGCGTCGCCATGGTAACTGGGAATTCTTATAAAAATAATAGCGCAGCGAGTCAGATCGAGCCGCATCGTTTGATAACTCATTTGTCCCGGTGCGATCTACGGTTCGGGCCGCATTTTTGCGGAAAAATCTGTGGAAGATGATATAAAAAAAACAACAATAAACACTTTTTCTAGGATAGTAATATGTACACCATATCGTACTTTCTAAAATTGGGTGGCTAAAAGAAAAAGAAAAAGCCTGTCATGACACCTGTTTTTCCACTTCCTTAATTTAGTAACAAGGATGCTTGACTATTCCCAAACAACAAAAACATCCGAACCATAATTTAGTAAAACCACTGCTTCAATCTGTATTCTCATATGTCTCTTATTTCTTATTTCTTCACTCAGCTGCACACAATTCATCGTAACGTTACTTCCGTATACAAAGACTTAGGCTCCTAGGATTCTAAATAGAACGAAACCGCCTTGTATATTTTAATGTCTTAGTAAAATCCAAAACCAAGGACTTCGTGTTTCTGAGATTCCATAACGGAACGAAACAAATTTGTAATTTATACTTTACTAATAACTGTTCACTCAGATATCATGTACAATTTAGTCACAATTTAGATGACGTGAAAACAGGTTTTAGAGTTTACAACAGGCAGAAATTCACTACGAGGATTAGTGTCCTCTTACCTTACAATTCATTTGGCGCCAGAAGTTCTGTCTGTTGATAAACCCTTCAACCAGCAGCCAACGTCGGAGGTCACCATCTGTTGGAAAAATTATCCTTGTTTTCCGTGTGTTCGTAAAATCAGACTGGAGATCGGTGAACAGGTCCTTCGAAGGATTTATTTTACAGAAATTTCTGGACACAGACAAGATACAGACAAAATCGCTGTGGTTCCCCTTGTGTGTGTGTGTGCCCTCCCACTTGTAGTCATTCTTATAGTTTCAGCATAGCAACCCCCCCAAAAAAAACTCCCCTTCCTCTTCCTCCTTTGCTGCCCTTAAGCCCCGCCCCTAAGTCCCAAGATAGACAGTACTCAATACACATTGACAGATGGCTGATTGATGTGGAAATATAGTAGGTCAGACAACCTGGCACCCCGACAGATGGCCAACCGGGCGGAAACACAGTAGGTCTCAGACGAAAATGGCACCTTTGCAGTAAATAAAACTTTACAAAGGAATCCTTTTTAACACATTTTCTCCTTCGAAACAGATGGCTAATTACGTGGGAAAAGGAAGGAAGAATCTTCAAACGTTCCGTCACATTATTACACTCATCAAGCTTTGCTGAGGAAATTAAAGCAGTTATGACTAAATCTAAACAGTTATAACTAAAATCAAAACAGTTATAATTAAATTGAAACAGCAGAATGTCAACAAGAGCCAGCTGACTTCCTGGAGCTGTACTTCACGGATAAGCTTCTTCAAAACATTGTGGATCAGACCAACACTTATGCACGCCAATTTATGCAGGTACTGTCTGACAGTTTTCCACATAGCAGGATTCATTCCTGGAAACCTGTGTCCATCTCTGAACTTAAAATATTTTTGGAACTTATGTTTCTTACTGGATACATCAAAAAGCCAAGCATTCAGATGTACTGGACTACAGAAGAGATTGAGACCACACCCTATTTTAGCAGAGCTATGTCGAGAAACAGGTACCAGCTCATTTGGCGTTTCCTCCATTTCAGTAATGATGAGTCACAAAATACTGATGACAAACTTCACCAAATCCACTACATTGTGGACAAATTCAAGGAAATGTGGCACGGCATAATACAAGGGTTTTGGTCATCGCATGGCAGGACAAATGGCTGTTGAGGATGGTGACAACTGACAACCTGTCACCATGATAAAATGGAGATAATCGAGGTGTGGCACAAGGCACTCAAAAAAAGACTTCCTCGCCAGAAACCGTGTGTTTTGGCTTACAATGCCTCCATGAATGGTGTGAATGAATTGGACCAAAACATTTCCTACCACCGATTTTAAAAAAAAACATTGAAATGGTACAAGAAATTTCTTGTCCAGATGATTCAACTGTGCATGTACAATGCCTATATCATTTATAGAACAAAAAACCCAGACAAATGCCAGCAATATTTGCAGTTCATCCAGAAGGTGGTGAAATCCTGCATGTGAGAGTGTGCGTGGGGAGGTGGATGAAGCAACAGGTGCGGAGGGGCATGAGAACTTGGAGGAAATTCTTATAAGATTCTTTGATCACTCCTCGAGTCTCCTGACAACTTCACGACTCTATCGGGATTCTGAAGTATTTGATTCAGGTGAAGGGTATGGGATTTTTAATTAATGAGTACAAACTCACACGCACGCACATATGCACACACGCACACACACATACTCACGCACACACACAAAAAAGAGAGACATAGCAATGATGATGACATGTTGAATTGGTAAGATTACCGAATGAACAATACTGAGCTCTCAGAAAAACATAGAATTTGGAAGAAATGCGACACAACACCAGGTCACCATTCCATGATCCAGAAAGTAGGCAAGATGGGAATTTGGCAAAGCACGTGCTTGATTACGTGCCCCCTACCCCCAAAAACAAAAAGCCAGAGAGGAGGTGTAGGGTCTGTGTGCGAAGGGGGCAATCGAAGGGAAACAAACCTGTGGTGCAGATCCTGCGCTGTCCCCTTGCACGCAGAGGAATGTTTCACAGCATACTGCACCAAAAGGAAATATAGCTAAAACTCTTGTAAATAGTAGCACACACACGCACGCACACAGACACCTGTAAATAGTTTGTAAATAGTTTGTAAATAGTTTGTAAATAGTTTATAAATAGTTTGTAAATAGTTTGTAAATAGTTTGTAAATAGTTTGTCAAATTGTTAGTAAAACTGCTACTGTTCTGTTACTGTTCACTGTGAATAAATTGTTTTTTCGCCATCAAAAACACTTTTTCATTGTGTTTTATGGAAGGAAAGAACTCTTCAGGTGTTTGTGGTGTCACAAAATGGGGTGGGGAAGTGTCAAAATCACTGATGTGCATGAAATACATTTTTTCACAAAAAGCTAATTTTCTCAGAATTTTGCTCTATAATAGGGGATCCGACTGAAACCAACCCATTTTCTATGGTGAATAACTGAAAAGCGAACAAGGTAGAAACAAACTTTTTTTTCCTGGTGAAAGATGAGAGTCTAATCTTTCATTTGGTTGTCTGTTCTGTGGGCCTTGAAATATCAGCCAAAATGCTCTAAATTAGCTGGCACTGTGAGGGTGAGCTTTTCTAAAAAAAAATTAATTAAAAAAAGGCTGGCATTCAAAGACTTAAAATGTAGATTAATTTGATAATCGATTGTCGATTAATCGCTTAATTTTGACAGCTGTAGACGGAAGCATACAGCAAAACTAACCAACCCAAACCATGACCGTACCCCCCACTCATGGGACAGATCTCAGACATCCTGGAAGGCAGAAAACAAAAGCAGTCCAACACGAAGCATGCGGGAGGGGGCCCAGAGGCCAGCTGCTTTCATGGAGACGGACTGCTGCCGTGGAGCCATGACTGGAGCCTGCTGCTGCCGATGAGCAGGGACTGGAGCCTGCTTTTGTTGATGAGCAAGGACGGGTGCATTATCAGCCTGCCGCCATAGGGATTGGGGAACACCATGGACACCAGGGACCGAGAAGTGATGGAACGGGACTATATGAGTGCTGTGGGGATCAGACTAAAAAGTGGCGGTGGTGGATGGGACACGGAACTACGAGGGCGGCAAGAGGACGAGGAATGGGGAGATGAACTTGGGAGAATGGAAAACCTCTCACTCACACTTAAAAAAACATTTTCAGGGCACTCAATCTCTTCGGGGTCGGGGTCTACAAGAGAGGGATGAGGTGAATATCGGGACACACTATGAGGCGTGAAGGGAAAAGAGTGGTCTGAAACAATCATCTAACTCAGGGTCGGAGTCAAACTCTAATTCAGTGAAGCGGTTAACGAAATATTTTAGTAATGTTAAGTATTGTGAAGTCAGGATCAACTAAAGCGTGACGTGACAGAACAGTGGGACAAGGTACACTATAGGACACGGGTGAGTGGGAGACAGAGGATGAGGAAAAACCGGACAGAAAACTAGAACCTTCGTGGTTGATCTGAACGTATGCATCATTGCCATCTATACCCAAAGCTTATACACGAGGTCGCTTCAAATCTTGGGGGCAGGGCTCCTCTGCCCTCTGAATTAACAGAACTCATTTGGGAACAGCGTGATCTTGAGTAGGCTACTCAACACGTCAGAGTGTCCTGTTCTTCCCACACATCATTTGATCATTTAAGGCACAACAAGAAAAGACCTGTAGTTAATAGACAGTTTCGCACAGTTGGAGTTGATGCAACAAGGGTCCTCACACTAAGCAGGCACCAATTGCGATGAGTGGCTAATTGTGGCATCTGTGCAGTCATTAAAATGGGGTCATTGCATTATCACAGGCCCGTTAATTGGTACAAGCAGATACCAAATGCTGGCTCCAGTATTGAGCATCTGCCAATTAGTGAGCCGAGGTCTATGAGCAGTGATGAGACACACAGGGTGGCGGAGGGAAAACAAAAGAAAGCAGAAGAGATGCTGTCATCAAGAAAATAAATTCTTATATTCATGAACTAAAATATGACGACGTATTAGGGCCACATATATATGTATTTTTTTTCAGGGGGGGTGAGTAATCTTCCGAGAAATAATTTGCAAATTTGCCACTTTTTAAAGTGGCAAATTTGCGAGAAAAAACCCTCAGAAACGTACGACGAATACGCGTAGCGTAGCTATAGTCTAATGTGAGGATTCCTTAGTGGTTAATGGGAAACGGTTTATAAAATGAAAATGCAGGAAGGAGACGGATTTATTCTTAATTTAAACTTTACTTTACTCGCGGCAGCTAGAGCAACAACATTTCCTGATCCTCTATTAGCTGACACAGGGGAGGGAAAATGGCTTACTGGACTCAACTTGGACATTTTCACTTGAGGATGAACTCATCTTATTGCCAGCAGTTGACACTGAGATTGTACATTTTACACTGTTAGACAAAATGTACAGTGACTAATTTACATTGTGGCATTTCTTCATGAAAAAAAAACATTTACACAAATGTGAGAGGTGTACCACTTTTCCTGAGATACTATCTGATACACTCAAATAAAATACATAAATATAAGGGACATTAGTATGATATAAGAAAAGGAACATACTGGTACATGATTCACCTGAATCAGCTGTTCACACAATGAACTCAGACTGAGCTCTAAATAGGCATTTGAGTATTCAAGCTCATTTAAAATGACTTGTTCCTTTGTGCAAAAAAGTATTTATGTACATTTGTTCAAATAGAAACATAATGTGTTTACCAATTTTTCCATGACAAAGGGCAACATTTTTGTATTAATTAGGAACGCCAAGCAAAGGATGAGGTGTTTTACTGTTCACTAGCATTTTGTAAGGGAAATCGATCCAATTAATTAGTAAACAGTAATTGTTAATTATTAAATAAATAATCAATTGACTCATTAATTGAAGGAGACTCAAACTTAATATTTAAATAAATTTTGAATCAGAACCTGCGGAGCACCACATCTATTTTTTTTTAATAGTTTTATCAGGATAACAGATGAGAACCTTGTAGAATCAGTCATTAAAATTAAGGCTGTACCCTTTTTACGGTTTTGTGAGTTCTTTGTTCAGTTTAGAGGTTACTATAAATTGATGAAACATACACACAGTAAACAATCAAGTTTTGGATTTTGTGCACATTTATTTTCTAATCTATTTGGGAAAATCTATTTGGAACTTAAAAGAAGAAAAACTCTACTGTGATAGGAAATAAAACAAGAACTAAAATGATAAAATAATCAAAGAAAAACAAAAACAGGCAAGGAGAAACGTCTTAAACGAGGTGATGGAATTTCCTAATCAGTCGAACATGGGACCCAACATTAAACCTATTGCTTGCACCAAATTGTACAATCTGGTTAATGTTCACAAAGTTTAACTTAGAGATGGTCTCGTGGTAGCCCGAGAAGCGCAGACCTTTCCTTAGATCAGGGGTTCGGCCAAGCCCATTCTTTGAAGAAGAAGATGGAGGGAGGGAGTGAGGGAGAGAGAGAAAAAGAGACCGCGATTCACGGTGAACCTGCGGCGCCGCTGTGAGCGCTGCGGTCCGTTTAGCCTTTGCAGGGACCCAAAGCAGTGTTTTTCGCTGCACCTGTCACAAAAGCGATCGCATCTGTGAGTTGTCGCATGTATTGGTCACGTGAGCCGTGTGCTGGTGGTCACGCTAGCCGTGGGCTAGCCCTTTTTCTTGCAGCTGCGCCCGAAGGAGAGGAGACCCCCCGCAGAGCAGGGGAGCCAGTAGCCAGGTAAGCGTCCAGAGGGAAAGGGAGCAAAGAGGCCAAGAGAAAGGCTACCTTCACATTGCAGGCAAATGTGACCCAGATCGGATTATTTTGCCCAAATGTGACCTGTATCTGTATCTGACTTTTTTATGTCAGTCTGAACGGCTCAATTACGATTTTTTCATATCCGACATGGGTCACTTTCATATGTGGTCATAGATTGGATACGTATCCGAATTTTTGCAATGCAACCGCAGTCTGAACGGCCAAGTCGCATATATCCGACCTCGACGTCATCACCAGTCCAATATGTGCTCCACGCGGGCGGGGGCATTAAGCTTGATTTATGCTCGGGAGATGCACGTGAATCGGCAAAGTTGTTTCGAGTAACAGTTGTGATTTTATATTTGACTTTAATTTAATCCCACTTGAAACATGACGTATAAAGATGACATTTGTGGTGGTGAAATTTGTAATTTTGCCATTCAGACGGCTCATTTATTACGCGCGGCTATGACGTGATATCATCATTAGCCACAGCGTTGTGAGTAACGTTGTATCTTCTTCTGCGCATGCGGGTCACTTTGGGGATAGATTACGTCCACACAGCAGACCAGAATGAGGTCGCAATTAATAGGTAATGTGAACTCTTACTCAAAAAAATATTTTTTCACTAAAAAAATCGGAATTGAGCATTAAGACCTGCAGTGTGAAGGTAACCAAAGAATAAAAGCAGGAAGCTTGCCTTTATAGTGGGGGCTCGGTCACCTACTCACCAGAGGCCAACTTCTCGGATTTCACTGGATTAGACTGGAAATTTACTTGGTGTGAATTTTGGTAAAAAATGATCAGATTAAATTTGGATCCCATGTTAACCTAGATTCTAAGATTATTCAATCAATGTAACATGTACAGTTGAACACATCAAAAGAAATGTAACCTAGCTTACAACTGTCAAAACATTGCAATGGAACATTTTCATGACACTTCATGGAGTCAACTTTTTTTTTTAAATGGCAAACACATAACATATCATAATTCATTGTTCTGTTGCAAAATAAGTCTGGTTTCTGGATTTTTTTAATATACCTTTTTGTGTGTGTCAATCTTCTCCCTCCAGGCTGGGTGGGGCTGGAGCTGTGTGTGTGTGGGAGTATGTGTGCGAGCGTGTGCGTGTGGGGGTGTGCGTGCGTGTGTTGGTTTATGTGGCTTAGACCGACAAATGACCTGACATTTCACCTGGGAAAAGTTGACACTTGTGTTTAGAGCGACACAGACAGTGTCGGCCTAATTCAAGACTTGTTTTTAAATTTTTTAGGGTCTATAAAAACGTTTTTTTCTGTAAAAAGAGAAAAATATGGGCCTACTACTCAGCTAGGGCAATAATTATGCATGAATTCATTTCTAAATATCTTATAAATATGATTTTTTGATCTGTCAGTGTAATCCCCTCGTCTGAGATTTTGTGTGTGTGTATGACATCCTACTGGCCGTTTTTTGTTATTGCACTTTCACACACACACACAAACGTACACACGAAGGGGGCGGTGGCATGACGTGTAATGTGAGCTTGAGGTACACTGTATCTCGTGCAAAAGCGGCACGCGCCAACGTGCGATGCAGACAAACACAACGCAGAACTGCACGGTAAGTAACAAGCATATATTCATTGTAAATAAACCCAATTTAATGAGAACACGGTTATTTTTTGTTGCAGTGAGGTAATTTCATCAAGGCAGGGCAACTTTTTACGCTGTTTTAGAAAGGTTTCATAATAGAAAATGGAAACATTTTAATTCGTTTATGCAGATGCCTCGTTCGGTTGTTGCTGGTGTTGGATTATTAACATTGTTTTTCAGTTTCAATTTATATTTTAACCGTTTTGGATATTAGTCATAAAGATATAAATATAAGACAACAGTTAATTCATGTTAAGCCAATCTATAGTCCTTTGTTCTCTTTTGCCTGGGAGAAGGGTAACAAGTTTCTTTTCTATATTATCTAAAGGGAGTATAGCTAGTACCAGTCTCAGTCGGTCGAAGAGAGTCCAAGGACAGGCTGATTTATTATTGTTCAAGTCTAATCTGATTTGTACTCATGGGAATCTGTCCATGGGAGGAGAAAGGAGACTTTTTGTATTCACCCACTTTTCAATAAATAATGATGTGCGAGGGAAGGAGGGACACAATCTGAACGGAACACGGCTTGAGTGTCTTCATTTTGTGTGATCAGAAGCTTCTGAATAACTATACCTTTGCAAAGGGACTTCTTCACCAGAATCTCACCATTCATTTAATTGAACACGCAAAGAGTACAATACAAATATTGTCTACTCTAACAAATGGTGATCCCCGACGCTGAATTCTAACAAATGGTGACGCAGATATTTTGACGGTTTGCGAGCTGCGGCGTTCCCGGACGGGCGGAACTTCTAGGCCTAAATAAATAAAGTACGGTAAGTGGAGACTTTTATCCACGTAGGGAGGTTCTGTCTGTTTGGGACCGCTGCAACTGGTTTTTCGTCTTCCAAATTGTCTAAATTTTTACATGAGGTCTGTGTGAACAAGTTGTAGTTTGATGTCGTTCTAGAGTTGGGATTTTTCCTACGACATTGAACTGCTGTACACGTACGTGGGGTGGTGCATTTAAAAGTGACGTAAGTGCAGACCGTGATAGCGCTTTTTGAGGCAGGATGAAGTAGTGAATTGATTTTTGTTGTTGTTTTGTTTTGTTTTCGTCAAGCTACGAAGAATCCTTAGACCATAATATATATTGAATAAAAGGGTTGCCGGATGACGTGAGAAGTCTTTCTTCCACTAAGGATCGCGAAGATTATGGTAGCGCTCTGCCTTTTTAGCAGTTTGGCCGAGGTTCGGACCGCTGGATAAGTAATCATGATGCTTATTTGAGAACGTCCATTTATACGTAATAAGTTATTTTGAAAATGCGCCTGTTTGAAATTGAACAGTATTGAGGGGTCCAGGTTGATTACAGCGATAATTGGATTTGTGTCGCTGTATTTGCAATCGAGAGATTACGTTTTTATTTATTTATTTATGGCGCTTCTACTTTTGTAGTTTTGAGGTCAGGATTACCGTATGAATTACTTTTGTTCTACGGTTTAATTCGATAGCGCGTGACGAGTTATTTTGAAAATAAGCGCCTTGCAAAAATTGTTGTGTATAAACGAGAGGTCACGTGATTCTTATGTGTGTGTATGCTGTGTGGCCATCTATGTTGTTCCTGTAGATTGTTTAGGCGTTGTCGACATTGTTTAAACGTTGTCGACATTGTTTGAACGTTGTCGACATTGTTTAAACGTTGTCGAATAAATTTAACCTATTGAACTATTATATTAAAAGTGAGACGTCACTGTATTGATAAATATTAATACTACTTGCGTAGAATATAAACCGAAAGTAAAAAATAAAAAACTACAAAAATGGAGGGCGATTTCGACCGGGATACAGAATGGTTTGTCCTGAATGTGCTTCCGGTTTATAGTCGGAACTTGTGCTTGGAGTCGCAGCCATGCGGAAATAAAAGAACGTCGATAAAAAATGAAAAAACAAACTATGGATCGATTGTATGAAAAGCTGTCGCTGGACAAAATGGTACGAGGGACTTTTGTATTTTCTTTGATAGATGCTGGTGATGATACAGTGTCTGATTTTGATGCTAAAGTAACTTCCCCTCTGAAATAAGTTAACCCGTTTACTGAAATCACCGTACAAAACTGCGGTTTAAATGCCATAAGATTTGTAGATAAAGAATTGATAGAATAAAACCGTTTATTATTTTATAATGAATAAAGAGTGTGTGCGTATGAATTTGAGTGTGTGACCTAGCTTCTAAAAGGTGGGGGCTATTATTGTGATTGTGAGTGAGAAATGTGCGTATGGTGATTTTGTTTGTTTTTCTTCAATATCTTTAACTAAGTTTGGTGTTGTTTTTGTGTGAGATGAGACTGGTGTGATAGTGGCGTTTGTTTTTCGAATGGGAATGTGGTAAAATAGGTTTTGCGATGTATAATGTTAAGATCTCCCCCCCCCCCCCTGTTTCTAGGTTAGAAGAAAAGGAGGGGGCTGTGGGTTAGAGCATGTGTCCTCGTAATGGGACTTTTTCTCTTTTCTAGGTAAGAGAGGAATGATAATCAATAAAAATAAGTAATAGTATTTGAAAGATATTGTTGAGTTTTTGTAGAAGAATATTAAATTAGTGTTTTATTTTTTTAGTGACTGAATTGATAGTCTTTTACACTATAATAATTGATGAAGATGGTTGATTTGTTAGCTTTCCCTTTTCGGGGCAAATTAATAAAGGATAATGATAGAATAATAGTATTTTGTATTGGGCTATATTGAGTTAACATAATTATGCCTACATCTGTACAGCTGTGGCTAGAAGTAAGATAGTTGAATAAGAAGTTATAAATGTTTTTGAAGTCGATATAATAATAATGATTTTTAATATTTGTTTTTTCTCTGAGTGTGTCATTTCAGAAACTGATGTTTAAGTTCCAAAGCAGATGAGGGTTTGATGGCCTTCACTGATTATAAACTGCGAACGGGATGCACCCCAGCTGCTGATACGTTGTATTTGCAAGTATTGCTAGTAGCTATTTTGAAGGGTATTTCAAAAAAAAAGAAAAAGAAAAAAAAGCTGTTTTTTATGAAACATTTTTGAGAAAGCAGGAAGTGAACTATCTTGCTATGATCCCATTTCCTCAGTCTGGCATTGTAGTGCATTGGATCAGCCGGGTGCATTCGTTGGTCGAGGTGAGCGCCTGGAAGGACCGAAAATGTGTCATCCGGTCCACATTGCAGACAGCGTCTGAATGGACGTGGCAGAGATCAAAGGTCAAAGCCGCAGAGCACAGTCTTTCTCCTCCTGTGCCTACAAAAAACATGGTGCTCAACTTCCACAATGCCCAGTGACTGTGTACAAGCCTCATTACAGAGATGTCTCCTCTCATCGCTGATGCCTGCTGAACATTGTCTGACACAGCCGCCGCCCTGAACATTGACTTTTGAAAGCTGGTGGTCTGACTAGGATGCGACCCTTCAATCAGTGAAATGCTGCATGGTATATGCAAGGCATTTTTAATGTGTTGAACTGTGACCAAATGTGTGCAAGGTATTTCAGGAAATTGAAAACGACATATGTGAATTTGAAATGAGGGATTGAGAAAATTTATTTCAATCTATAGCCTACTAAATTTTTGCTTATTTTTATTTTTTTTGGGGAGAATCAGTTTCTGAATTGGTACAATGGGAATTTAATTAATACGATATGATACGATATACTTTTATTTTTTTTTGTGTGAGGAACTTTTTTCTGGACTCCGTCCAGCTGCAGCTACAGTATAGAAAAAATAATAGAATAAAATGAATAGCAATAAGTAAAAGCACTGGGATTTATGAATCCCAGAGATATTTTTTATTTATTTTTTTATGAGCCCCACTAATCTGTAAAAGAGGTGAAGTTGATTAGCAGTTTTGAGAATAATTTTTAGTTTGCTTAAATCTAGGAGAATAAGAGTAATATGGTTACCTCTATTTTTTATGGCCCCAAAGTCATCATATATTAGTGTCTTAAATTGTATCTGCTTGTGCTCATTTTTATTGTTGTGTTTTGTAGCTCTTTCGTTTACCTCATAGCCTGATTTAGAGGGTTGTGTTATTTACGACGTCTTTTGAGTTATGAGGTCTCTATTTTATCCTCCCTTTATCTTGACGTGTTTGAAAAAAATCAGTGGATCTTTGTCAAAATGAGGGAGTTTATGTTTAAGAAATTAACCAATGTAGACGAATTAGTAGATTAAAAAATGAAAAGGTTTTGAAGTGATAATCCACAGTTTGAATATGAAGAAATCTACCAGAGGAAATCGAGCGGAGCAAAGTAAGTCTGAAGCAAGCAAGGACAATAATGCATATTCGCCGGATGAAGGTAATTATATTATATTATATCTTTTATCTCAGAAACAATTGAAAAATGTAATGTTTGGAGCCCAGTGTTTGCAAAAGAGTATATATAATATGAATATATGTGAGCTTTTTCCAGGATGTCACGATTCGGCCGGTCGTGGGATTCTGGGAAGAGAATATATGATATGCTAGTAAAATGATTCCTTTCAGGATGGTGAAAGGCACAGTTATGCAAATTTAGAACAAATTTAGTCGTGGTAAAAAAAAAAAAAACTATTATTGAACAAAACCTATTTGAAAAATAAATATTTACAGGCTCTGTCTTATATTAATGAATGAGCGAATGTCATTCAACTCAATCAAAGGCTGGGCTCTATTTTAATGTCACAAAAATAGATCTTTTCCTGTTCCAACAGCACAGGACCTACGGATCTTAACCAAATAACATTTATTAATCCCAACTAACAAAAACTATCAGGGGTTTTCCTCCAAATAAAGTTTATGTGGGTTTATGAAAGACAAAGCATGGCTCGAAGGACCCCAATGATGAATACAAACTTTGGATTTTCGTTTCCCTTGCCCGGACGCGGGTCACCGGGGCCCCCCTCTGGAGCTAGGCCTGGAGGTGGGGCTCGAAGGCGAGCGTCTGGTGGCCGGGCCTACACCCATGGGGCCCGGCCGGGCACAGCCCGAAAAGGCAACGTGGGTCCCCCCTCCCATGGGCTCACCACCGGTGGAAGGGGCCAAAGGGGTCGGGTGCGCAGTGAGCTGGGTGCCAGCCAAAGGCGGGGGCCTTGGCGGTCCGACCCTCGGCTACTGAAGCTAGTTCTGGGGACATGGAATGTCACCTCTCTGACAGGGAAGGAGCCCGAGCTGATGTGCGAGGCTGAGAAGTTCCGACTAGATATAGTCGGACTCACCTCCACACACGGCTTGGGTTCTGGTACCAATCCTCTCGAGAGGGGCTGGACCCTCTTCCACTCTGGAGTTGCCCACGGTGAGAGGCGCAGAGCAGGTGTGGGCATACTCATTGCCCCCCGGCTGGGCGCCTGTGCGTTGGGGTTTACCCCGGTGAACGAGAGGGTAGCCTCCCTCCGCCTACGGGTGGGGGGACGGGTCCTGACTGTTGTTTGTGCTTATGCACCGAACAACAGCTCAGAGTACCCACCCTTTCTGGAGTCCTTGGAGGGTGTGCTGGAGAGCGCTCCCCCCGGGGACTCCCTCGTTCTGCTGGGGGACTTCAACGCTCACGTGGGTAATGACAGTGAGACCTGGAGTGGCGTGATTGGGAGGAACGGCCCCCCCGATCGAAACCCGAGCGGTGTTTTGTTGTTGGACTTCTGTGCTCGTCACGGACTGACCATAACGAACACCATGTTCAAGCACAAGGGTGTCCACATGTGCACTTGGCACCAGGACACCCTAGGCCGCAGTTCGATGATCGACTTTGTAGTCGTGTCATCGGATTTGCGGCCGTATGTGTTGGACACTCGGGTCAAGAGAGGGGCGGAGCTGTCAACTGATCACCACCTGGTGGTGTGTTGGCTCCGATGGCGGGGTAAGATGCTGGTCCGACCAGGCAGGCCCAAACGTATTGTGAGGGTCTGCTGGGAACGTCTGGCAGAATCCCCTGTCAGAAAGAGTTTCAACGCCCACCTCCGGCAGAGCTTCTCCGTTGTCCCGGGGGAGGCGGGGGACGTTGAGTCCGAATGGACCATGTTCCGTGCGTCCATTGTTGAAGCGGCCGATCGGAGCTGTGGCCGTAAGGTGGTTGGTGCCTGTCGGGGCGGCAATCCTCGAACCCGCTGGTGAACACCAGCGGTAAGGGATGTCGTCAAGCTGAAGAAGGAGTCCTATTGGGCCTTTTTGGCCTGTGGGACTCTGGAGGCTGCTGACAGGTACCGGCTGGCCAAGCGGAATGCGGCTTCGGTGGTCGCTGAGGCAAAAACTCGGACATGGGAGGAGTTCGGTGAGGCCATGGAGAACGACTTCCGGACGGCTTCGAGGAAATTCTGGTCCACCATCCGGCGTCTCAGGAGGGGAAAGCAGTGCGCCATTAACACTGTGTATAGTGGAGATGGGGTGCTGTTGACCTCGACTTGGGACGTAGTGAATCGGTGGGGAGAATACTTCGAAGACCTCCTCAATTCCACCAACATGCCTTCCTTTGAGGAAGCAGGGTCTGGGGACTCTGAGGTGGGCCCCCCTATCTCTGGGGTCGAAGTCACTGAAGTGGTTGGAAAGCTTCTCGGTGGCAGCGCCTCGGGGGTGGATGAGGTTCGCCCGGAGTTCCTAAAGGCTCTGGATGTAGTGGGGCTGTCGTGGTTGACACGTCTCTACAACATCGCGTGGACATCAGGGACAGTGCCTCTGGATTGGCAGACCGGGGTGGTGGTTCCTCTTTTTAAGAAGGGGGACCGGAGGGTGTGTTCCAACTTTAGAGGGATCACACTCCTCAGCCTCCCAGGTAAGGTCTATTCGGGGGTGCTGCAGAGGAGGATCCGTCGGGAAGTTGAATCTCGGATTCAGGAGGAGCAGTGTGGTTTTCGTCCCGGCCGTGGAACAGTGGACCAGCTCTACACCCTCAGCAGGATCCTTGAGGGTGCGTGGGAGTTCGCCCAACCAGTCCACATGTGTTTTGTGGACTTGGAGAAGGCGTTTGACCGTGTCCCTCGGGGAGTCCTGTGGGGGGTGCTTCGGGAGTATGGGGTACCGGGCCCCCTGATACGGGCTATTCGGTCCCTGTACGACCGATGTCAGAGTTTGGTCCGCATTGCCGGCAGTAAGTCTAATTCGTTTCCTGTGAGGGTCGGACTCCTCCAAGGTTGCCCTTTGTCACCGATTCTGTTCGTAATTTTTATGGACAGAATTTCTAGGCGCAGCCGGAGTGTCGAGGGGGTCCGGTTTGGTGGCCTCAACATTGCATCTCTGCTTTTTGCAGATGATGTGGTGCTGCTGGCTTCTTCAAGCCGTGATCTCCAGCTCTCGCTGGAGCGGTTTGCAGCCGAGTGTGAAGCGGTTGGGATGGGGATCAGCACCTCCAAATCCGAGACCATGGTCCTCAGTCGGAAAAGGGTGGAGTGCTCTCTGCGGGTCGGGGATGAGGTCCTGCCCCAAGTGGAGGAGTTCAAGTATCTTGGGGTCTTGTTCACGAGTGAGGGTAGGTTAGAGCGGGAGATCGACAGACGGATCGGTGCAGCGTCTGCAGTGATGCGGACGCTGTATCGGTCCGTTGTGGTGAAGAAGGAGCTGAGCCGAAAGGCAAAGCTCTCGATTTACCGGTCGATCTACGTTCCTGTCCTCACCTATGGTCACGAGCTGTGGGTCGTGACCGAAAGAACGAGATCCCGGATACAAGCGGCCAAAATGAGTTTCCTCCGCAGGATAGCCGGGCTCTCCCTTAGAGATAGGGTGAGAAGCTCGGTCATTCGGGAGGGACTCAGCGTCGAGCCGCTACTCCTCCACGTTGAGAGGAACCAGTTGAGGTGGCTGGGGCATCTGGTTCGGATGCCTCCTGGGCACCTCCCTGGGGAGGTGTTCCGGGCATTTCCTACCGGCAGGAGGCCCCGGGGACGACCCAGGACACGCTGGAGAGACTACGTCTCACGGCTGGCCTGGGAACGCCTTGGGATCCCATCGGAGGAGCTGGCTGAAGTGGCTAGGGAGAGGGAAGTCTGGGCTTCCCTGCTAAAGCTGCTGCCCCCGCGACCCGACCCCGGATAAGCGGAATTGAAGACGGAACGGAACGGAACGGGTTTATGAGAAGACTAAACATATTCCGCTCTCAGGTTGATGACGGAAAGGAGAGACAACATTCCACAACTGGTCTACAAGGCTGCCGGCTATCTCATCAACTGATGATCATCAATCTTATCACCTCCGACCTGGGAGCCACGTCAGCTGACCCAGTGTTTGGTTCTGGAGCGGCCGTTTTGACATTTCTACATCATTCAACGGATCAAGTCAAGTGCCTTTTCCTGGGCAATCATCACGAGAATCACATTTGCAGGCAATCTATTCTGGGGTTCTGCAAAAAGATGACAACGTCATCTTCTCATTCAACAAAGAACTTCATCACGAGATGGCTTCAAAGAACACATATTCGTCTGCCGATATATTGCGACACTTTTTAATGAACAACATTTTATGTTAAGCCTCACATATGCTATGCTTATTCCACTAAAAATCTTTTAATGTATCAAATTGTTTTTTAATGTCATATGATTGCTAAACTATCTCCTCTCCTGCTAAAGGGATGTTTTAATGATAATTATTTCCACCACACAACCATTGAGAATTTTTTTTTTAATGTGTTGAGCTCTCATGAGCTCAAATGAGGGAATGTTGGATTATTAACATTGTTTTTCAGTTTCAATTTATATTTTAACCGTTTTGGATATTAGTTATAAAGATATAAATATAAGACAACAGTTAATTCATGTTAAGCCAATCTATAGTCCTTTGTTCTCTTTTGCCTGGGAGAAGGGTAACAAGTTTATTTTCTATATTATCTAAAGGGAGTATAGCTAGTACCAGTCTCAGTCGGTCGAAGAGAGTCCAAGGACAGGCTGATTTATTATTGTTCAAGTCTAATCTGATTTGTACTCATGGGAATCTGTCCATGGGAGGAGAAAGGAGACTTTTCGTATTCACCCACTTTTCAATAAATAATGATGTGCGAGGGAAGGAGGGACACAATCTGAACAGAACACGGCTTGAGTGTCTTCATTTTGTGTGATCAGAAGCTTCTGAATAACTATACCTTTGCAAAGGGACTTCTTCACCAGAATCTCACCATTCAGTTAATTGAACACGCAAAGAGTACAATACAAATATTGTCTACTCTAACACTGGTTATTCAGATATCTAATATAAACACGTACGTGACGGTTGCTCCACCATAATAATGATCTCATATTAGGTCAGGAGGTTGGGATTAAGGATGGATGGATTAATTTTCTCTACGAAGCGGATGTTTTGCCGTGTTTTAAAAACTCACTTAGCGCTATTTTGCCGTGAACCGCGCGAGAACTATACAAATTTGAATTCTGTGTCGGCAAAATAGCGCTAGTAGGAGAGTTGCCGGTAGCCTCTCAGCACTATATTTTGCTGTGAAACGCGAGAGAACTACAAGTACGAATTCTGCGCCGGCAAAATAGCGCCAGCAGAAGAGTTGTCGGTCTCGCCTTTAACAGCTATCTTGCGGTGAGTCGCGCAAGAACTACAAGTAGGCCTACGAATTCTGTGCCGGAAAAAAGCGCTAGCAGGGAAATGTCCACTGCCTTTTCTCTAACGTTTCTATTTATCTTTAGCCATCTGTTACTTAATTAATGAGCGAGCTTGAGCATTTTCACGTATTGACAATTCCGAGGTGACGTCATCTCCTCTCATTGAAAAGCATTGGACTTTGGATCGTTGTAGTTTGATTTGTGAGGATTATTTTGATTTTAAAATATGAGATGTTTATATTATTGTTTATAACAATCATTAAATTTTTAGAATCTTTACTTTTTCTTTGGGTACAGAGGCTCTTGATTTAAAAAAGAAAAACATGCCAAGGCGAAGGTGTTTGAATCCAAAAAAAGGCAAGGTAATCATATCAGAATGTGATGAGTGGTTAGTGATCTGAAAATCAGTATTGACTGAATTAAACTCATCATGTTTTGTCAATTTAAACCTCAGGTATCTGGCCAACAAAACACATCCACATCCAAGCTCACCATGGAGGAAACTACATCTACAGCGCCCACAGATGCTCTGAAATCTTTTCAAGAGGTAAACCATGTACACTCTCTTAGTGCTCTTTTACAGTCCATACACTATTTACAGGTTAGGGTTGTCACAATACAAAAATTTCAAACTCTATATCGATACCCAGGAAAATACTTGATACTCAATACCATTCAATACCATACCAAAAGATATACTAATCCTAAAATAACAAAAATAAATAAGACAATCACCTTTTCACATGCAAATAAATAATTTAAACAAATGAAAGAATACGGCATATTAAAAAATGCCACTTTATTCTATGAATGACTGTCTGAGCCTGTCGTATCACTGGTCTGAATTTTCTTTGCGGTTGGAAGTGTTTTTTATTTTTTTAAGACAAGCATGTCAATGTGCTCCTGTGCCCTTGGCTTGCAAATGAGCCCTGAATTTACTAAAAATGAGGCACAACTTGAAGCAGCAATGCACGAGCACACTAAGCTAACCGTGAGGCCGCGGCTAATGGATAATAATAAAACAACAGTCACTTACTGAGCATAAGTCTAACCGCGGTAGCCAGCTAACGGCTAATAACAAAACAACAAGGCATCTGGCTTTTTCTTGTCCACCAAAACTGGCACGTTTAGCCCTCCTGCCACCACATTGGCCATACTAAGCAGCTGTAAAACATAGCTGAACAAGCAAGGTTGCAGTGTGGGCTCTCCTGGGTGCGGGAGCCTGTCTGCCGAAGCAGCGATGCTAGTGGAGTGTGGGCAGCTGACGCTTCAGGAACGCTACCATGTATCGATAGTATTGATACCATGACAAAGTGATATCGTATCCGGATACGACGTGTTTGAAAAGTATCGATACTTTTGACAACCCAATTAAAAGTACACGACGTGATTGTTAAATGGATTTTAACGCCATCTTTAACTCTTAAAACACAGACAAAGTTTACTACTCATCCATGTCTGTGTTTAATGTTTCCTTCCTGTCTCTTTTGCAGCATTCTGACGCAGAGAAGTCTGCCCAACCCTCCGGAGTTGAACACATTGAACAGGTACATGTAGTTGTTTAATAGATTTCAACGCCATCTGGCAGTTAAAAACTGTATGCATATTTCTGCACTTTCATTTTTTGTAATCAAACATCATTTCTGTGTATATTGGCTCTGTATTTTTCTCTTTCAGTGCATAATGGAGACAAGGCACTCCTCAATGAGTTTGAGCTAGAATGACCTGAGTCCACCGCACAATAATTCTCAAAAGGTAAATTACTTTATCACTAATGAGTGTCATTTAGCATCCAACTACAATAATTGTTTGCCGTGCTCAATCAAGTCACCAGTAATATTTTAGTGTACAGAAAAACGTATTGAAGGCTTGATAATATTTTGAATAGACCGAGTGTGTGTGTGTGTGTGTGGGGGGGGGGGGGGGGGGGGGGGGGGTGTTATCACCTAGATTTATTGTGTATTGGACTTACACATTTCGTGATAGTATTTTCAAGTTTTAAGTCACAACCTCATCCATAGGTTTGAATGTGTGTTGTGTCCAAGTATGGCATAGACTGACACTGGCATACACTGACTTTTGCCGAGAAAGCATTTGCTGTAGAAGTTGAGTCGCACTCACCTACTTGTGTGTGTGTGTTCACATAATCTCATGGTTTAGAGGGACATTTAACCTCATTGTATCTTTAAGTCTCACAGTCACCCAATGTCACCTATCTGTGAAGTTGAATCACTATACATACAGTATATCAATATACTTGGTAGGCTGTTGTTTTTTAAATGACCTAACATAAACTCTGTGTTTTTTGATCCTGCATCACTCCGAATCAGCAACGCAATGTAAAGCGTTGTCTCAATGAATGTATGTCTATGTTTAATGTTTCCTTCCTGTCTCTTTTGCAGCATTCTGACAGAGAGGTCAGCCCAACCCTCAGAGGTTGAATATATTGAACAGGTACATGTGGTTGTCAAATGGATATCAATGCCATCTGGCAATTAAAAACTGTTTAAGTTTACCGCTCATGCATATTTCTGCACCTTGAAACAAATTTGTAATCAAACAGTCTGATGGCACCTGTGTGTATTGTCTTTCTATTTTTCTCTTTCAGTGCATGATGGAGACAAGGCACTCCTCAATGAGTTTGAGCCAGGGTGACCTGAGTTCAACATTTGAGCCACAGACCAGTTCTCAAAAGGTAAATGACGTTTTCCTCTAATGATTGTCATTTAGCATCCAACTACAATAATTGTTTGCAGTGCTCTAGGCTTGATAATATTTTGAATAGACAGTGTGTGTGTGTGTGTGTGTGTGTTATCACCTGGATTTATTGTGTATTGGACTGACACATTTCGTGATAGTATTTTAAGGGTTTAAGTCACAACCTCATCCATAGGTTTGAATGTGTGTGTTGTGTGTCCAAGTATGGCATAGACTGACACTGGCATACACTGACTTTTGCCGAGAAAGCATTTGCTGTAGAAGTTGAGTCACACTTACCTATTTACATGTAAAAGTGCCAATGGCAGCGTTTGCTGTAACAAATGTTCAACTTCTCCCAGTGCAATATGCAGAAGACAACAGTGGCTTTTTATTTTTATGTTAACTTTAAAAATCTATTTTTAATACCGGTAACTCTGAATCGAAGCAGAATCTTTTTAATACGACGATTGATGCATAAAAAAAAAACAATTATCGTTCTCACCCCTACTACGAGGAGTGGCATCTGTTACAGCTTACAGCTGTACTTCTGACCAGTTTTTCTGTAGCAAATGCAACGTATTTATCTAAATAGCATCACATTACCTGCTTTAAACTTGTACACAGTACAACATAAAGTTGGTGTTTAATCAGTCAACAAGGTCACCTATGCTGAAATGTGAGGAAATGTTTGCCTTTGAAATTTATGACTATAAAACTTTTTTTTTTAAATGTTCTGTATGCCTCCCTAACTCCCTGCAGGATAGTTTGGAGTAATGTTAGATTATCATCAGTGTTGATACAAAATTCCTCAGTATTTGGTGGAGGAGTTTAAGAGATTGTGTGTACATTATTAAATTGGCAGAACAATTCTAAAACTTGAGGCCTTGGGGTCTGATGCCTTACTGATCTTTTCTTATGACTATCTTTTTCTAAATAACTTATCATTTGGTGACAATGAAAATAATGATGGCAGTGACTCAGAGGGCAGCGGCACAGAGGTCGGAGGACCACTTTGTGAAGATGGCAAAGACCTGGATCCAGCCTCAGACTCTACGATCCTTGAGCAGGAACAGAACTCTGGTGGCCAAGGTAGGTTCTCTGTCTACTTTACAATTTTTCTCTCAGCAGATGGGGCAACAAAGGCCTGACGGATACTGACCGCCCGGGACAGTATCCGTTGATGAGACAATTTCCACATGTCGTTTTTGTTTTTACCAGATGAACTGTCACATGTGACGTCTACAGTAGGAGACACAGTCCCTTCAACTGGCGGTAAGACAAACTTTAGGGTCTTTGGAATATGTTATGAAAATATGCAATGATGTAAGGCCTCCAGAGCAATGAAATGAGCTAAAAAAACCAACATAAAATAAAGTCACGTAACTGCGTAAGACTAGATGCAGTCGGTAATGGTCTTTTCTTTTGCCATCCTGCAGCCACACAATAGCCTGCATTAGTCCATAAATAATGGCTGTGGAGAGTACTATCTACTTCCTGTTTTTGTGTTGCAGCCACTGTAATTGACAAATAATCTGTGACATTAGTTAGATTTACCTTCTGATTGTATCTGTAAATATATATATATATATATATATATATATATATGTATTTTTTGTTTTGTTTACTTACAGTCCTCTCAGGAAAAGACTATGCTGATCAAGAAAGTGAGGCAAGGAGACAGCCAAAGAAAATGTGGACCAAAACCGAGGTCGCTGCAGTGATGCGACATTTTGGAAGCCACATAAAAAAAGGAAAACTTGCCTCCAAAGTTGAATGCAGCCAGTGTAAGCGGGCAGAAGACCCTGTGCTGCCACAACGGACTGTACAGAATATTAGAGACTTTGTGAGAAACCAAATAACCACAGCCAAAAGGCAGGCCCAGAAGAGCCGGTAAACCCATTTGCTGGTATCTCACTAAGCAACGAATGCCTGCGAACATAGAGAATTTGGGGGTTTTGTCGGGATTCATAAAAGATTGCAGAAATGTTCAGTTTTCACTTGTCAGTTTTTCCTGTCGCAAAGATTTTTTTTAACATGTTCAGACAGTTTTTCACTTTCTGCAAGCATCTTCTGAAACCTTTTATGAACCGTGACAAAAAACCCAAATTTGCTATTTACCCAAGCATTCATCACTCAGTGAGATACCAGCATAAGAGTTTCATTTAAAACTAAATTCAGGGAACTTTTTATTTATGTATTTAATTATATTTTCACTTAATGCTTCAGATACTAAGAACTCCCTGCACTTTTTATCTTAGAAATTAAAACAAAAATCTTTAGGGAGATATGAAATATATGCCACAAAGGAGGTGGGACTTCCGACTTCTGTAGGTCACACACATACACTGTTTCTGGTTACTGTTGCAACATAAGGGTGGAAGTGCGAGTATGGGGCACGGCCTATATGGCGCGCTACAATAACTGGTATCAGCGTAGGTGTGTGACTTACGGAAGTCGGAAGTCCCGCTTCCCCCATGGCATATACCCCATTTACTTTCCTAATTTTCAATTTACCTTAACACAAGCTAATGACCCTGGAAGCACCCAGGACTTTTTGTTAGCAAATAGACAGATTTGTTTTAAAATTTAATGTTTAAAATTAAACTAAAAGCCTTTAACAAATTTGAAAGTTATAAACAGGCTTAATAGCATTTCAACATAAAAAAATAATAATAATAATTTTAACGCCATTTTTTAATTTTGCTACAAATGAATATCAGCTCCAAATGTGGTTATTGGCCTCTTTGACTACAAATAATCAGCATCGTGTCGGCACGGTCTATCACTACTACTATAAACTATATGGGAATATTAAACTACAAGGCTTTGGATTTTCAGTAGGATAAAGATGGCACGTCAACACGTAGTGGCTCGGAACACCTTGATTAGAAAGGACTTTGTAGAAAACAGTGTACAGTGTCTAGACCAGTCATACTTGTTAATAAAACATCTGTGTTTACTTTAATTTAGATTGCGTTTGTATGTTTTTACTTTTGTGATATTACAACTTGGTGTAAGTGTGGGGTTGCTAATTTCTGAGGTTTAAAGGAGCCTGTGTCATTAAATAGACATTTTCCTACATTCTT
>NC_141254.1:1225000-1227500 GCF_054856555.1 Leptonotus elevatus
ACGTGTATACGTACGTACGTATGTATACGTGTATATGTATACGTGTATGTATGTATACTTGTATGTATGTATACTTGTATGTATGTATGTATACGTGTATGTATGTATACTTGTATGTATGTATACGTGTATGTATACGTATACGTACGTACGTATACGTGTACGTACGTGTACGTACGTACGTATACGTGTACGTACGTACGTACGTACGTATACGTGTACGTACGTACGTATGTATACGTACGTACGTATGTATACGTACGTACGTATGTATACGTACGTACGTATGTATGCGTACGTACGTATGTATACGTACGTACGTACGTACGTATGTATACGTGTATACGTACGTACGTACGTACGTATGTATACGTGTATACGTACGTACGTATGTATACGTGTATACGTACGTACGTATGTATACGTGTATACGTACGTACGTACGTACGTATGTATACGTGTATACGTACGTACGTACGTATGTATACGTGTATACGTACGTACGTACGTATGTATACGTGTATACGTACGTACGTACGTATGTATACGTGTATACGTACGTACGTACGTATGTATACGTGTATACGTACGTACGTACGTATGTATACGTGTATACGTACGTATGTATACGTGTATACGTGTATACGTACGTACGTACGTATGTACGTATGTATACGTATGTATACGTATGTATACGTATGTATACGTATGTATACGTATGTATACGTATGTATACGTGTATACGTATGTATACGTGTATACGTACGTACGTATGTATACGTGTATACGTATGTATACGTGTATACGTACGTACGTATGTATACGTGTATACGTATGTATACGTGTATACGTACGTACGTATGTATACGTACGTACGTATGTATACGTGTATACGTACGTACGTATGTATACGTGTATATGTATACGTACGTATGTATACGTGTATACGTACGTACGTATGTATACGTGTATATGTATACGTACGTATGTATAGGTGTATATGTATACGTACGTATGTATACGTGTATATGTATACGTACGTATGTATACGTGTATATGTATACGTACGTATGTATACGTGTATATGTATACGTGTGTATGTATACGTACGTATGAATACGTGTATGTATACGTACGTATGAATACGTGTATATGTATACGTGTATACGTACGTACGTATGTATACGTGTATATGTATACGTGTATACGTACGTACGTATGTATACGTGTATATGTATACGTGTATACGTACGTACGTATACGTGTATATGTATACGTGTATACGTGTATATGTATACGTGTATACGTACGTATGTATACGTGTATATGTATACGTGTATACGTACGTATGTATACGTGTATATGTATACGTGTATACGTACGTACGTATGTATACGTGTATATGTATACGTGTATACGTACGTACGTATGTATACGTGTATATGTATACGTGTATGTATGTATACTTGTATGTATGTATACTTGTATGTATGTATGTATACGTGTATGTATGTATACTTGTATGTATGTATACGTGTATGTATATATGTATACGTGTATGTATATATGTATACGTGTATATGTATACGTGTATGTATGTATACGTGTATGTATGTATACGTGTATATGTATACGTGTATGTATGTATACGTGTATGTATGTATACGTGTATGTATATATGTGTATGTATGTATACGTGTATGTATGTATACGTGTATGTATATATGTGTATGTATGTATACGTGTATGTTTGTATGTGTATGTATGTATACGTGTATGTATATATGTGTATGTATGTATACGTGTATGTATATATGTGTATGTATGTATATATGTGTATGTATACGTGTATGTATATATGTGTAGGTATGTATACGTGTATATATATATGTGTAGGTATGTATACGTGTATATATGTATGTATATATATATGTATACGTGTATGTATATATATATGTATATATGTATGTATATATATATATATATATATATATATATATATGTATATATATATATATGTATGTATATATATATAAGTATATATATATATATATGTATGTATATATATAAGTATATATATATATATGTATGCGTGTATGTATATGTATATATATATATATATATATATGTATGCGTGTATGTATATGTATATATATATATATATATATATATATATGTATGCGTGTATGTATATATATATATGTATATATATATGTATACGTGTATGTATATATATATATATGTATATATATATGTATACGTGTATGTATATATATATATGTATATATATATATGTATACGTGTATACGTACGTACGTACGTATGTATACGTACGTACGTATGTATACGTACGTACGTATGTATACGTGTATACGTACGTACGTATGTATACGTGTATACGTACGTACGTATGTATACGTGTATATGTATACGTACGTATGTATACGTGTATACGTACGTACGTATGTATACGTGTATATGTATACGTACGTATGTATAG